>NC_056744.1:156654623-156768735 GCF_019279795.1 Protopterus annectens | reverse complement strand
ACCCAGTCCTTCATCAGGAAAGAAGAAGGTGAAAAGGTAAGACTGGAATCTTCAGCTGTCCAGCCTCTGCCAGGTGTTTCTACTGAGGCTGTTACAAACCCAGAGGCTTGCCTGGCTGTGTTGTCTGATTTCTCTGCCGTGTCTGGGTTGGAGGCCAGCAAGGATCTGGTGGGCAGCACATCTGATGAGGCTTTCCAGGTGTCCGTTTCGGATGTTCAGGAGGAACCACAGTTGATTGTTTCTGAGGGGTCTAGGGGTTCCACAGTTTCTTCTAGGGAAGAAGTTCCTTCTATGGTTGTGCAATGCTGTCCTGAGTCAGAGCCTTCTCAGATTTCTACTATGGACATTCCCTTAAAAAAAAAAGAAACCAAAAACTAAACATATTTCTTCTGCTCCTAGGGATCTACAAAGTGAGTGGCAGGCTTTTACTCAGGATTTGTTTAATGCTTTACTGTCATTAAGGTCTCCTCAAGGGGTTTTGGTTCCTATTCCTCCTTCATCCTCTTCTACATTTAAAAGACCAAGGGAATTGAATTCTTCTGAGGAAGAGTTGGATTCTTATGAATAATTTCTTATTTATTCTACCCAGATTCCTTCTGCTTTAGACTTCGGGTCTGAGGAGGAGGAATACTATAGTCCAGATTCTCCTTATGAGGAAATTTTCTTTGGAGACATAATCTCTAGGATGATGGAATTTTTTAAGTGGGATTGTGCCCAATTTCTGATATCCATAAGAGGTATTATGAGTTACTGCAAATGGGACCTCCTAAACCTGCGGCTATTCCTCCTGCTTTGGCTGCTTTACTGGATGTTTTTTTCCAGTGCTTCTAAAGTGCCTGATTCCCTGTCCCCTGCTCCCAAGAAGTCTTGTAGGTTTTACAGGGTGCCCGAGGATTGTTCCTTTTTGTTGAAAAGTCCTGCTGCTGATCCTTCTGTGGTCTCTGATGAGCCATCTCAATTGCTTCCTACGTCCAAGTTTTACTGCCTTCTAACAAGGAAAGCACAACCGTGGTCAGGCTGGGTAAGAAGGCTTATACGTCAGCTACCCTAGCTTTTAGGGCTATTAATTATCAGAACCATATATCTAGGTATGTGTTGGCTCTTCTTTCTCAGGCTTATCAGCTTTTTTTCTGATCTTCCAGAGTGAGAGTAAATCATCTGCTCTTTCCTTGCTAGGGACTTTTCTCAAGTAATACTTCATTCTATCAGATGTAGTTATGATGCAACGGATGCATGATTTGGTCTGCTGTTTTTTGTTCAGTAAAGAAGAGGTATTCTTAGCTTAGGCTTCAACCTTTACCTGATGATATTAAGGCTAAGTTGATGGATGCTCCTCTGGATAATAACCTTTTGTTTGGGGAAGCAGCTGTTTGTCCCTTCAGGACAAGGGGAAGGCCTTACAGGAGATTATAAAGCAATTATGACAAGAAGTGTCACTATTAGAAGATTATAGAAGAGGGAATAGATCAACAAAAATACTAAGAAAGACGGATGTGATTAAAGCAATGCACAGTATTAGAACAGAGCAGGATCTATCATGCAGTATCGCAAATAAATTAAAAATTTCAGCACAGGCGGAAAAAAATTACAAGATACACAGATAAATATAAGGGAAAAGTACAAAATAAGCAAGTTATTGATGACCCCAAAAAGTTTTGTAGACAATTGGGAAATAAGGTAAAAGGAATTGAAAGACCACCAAAAAAATATGAAGTAGATACATTTTGGAGAAGTATCTATGAAGATCCTGTGGAGCATAAAGATGCTAAATGGATAGAAGAAGTAAAAGAAAGTATAAGAAGTTTAAAGGTACAGGATATGAAATGGGATGATGCAACAGCCAGAGAGATTGAAACAAAGTTAAGAAAAGCCTCTAACTGGAAAACCCCAGGCCCAGACGCAGTACCTAACTTTTGGTTAAAAGTATTAACATCTTTGTTGAGAATTTAGCCATGAGTAAGAACTATTTATATGCACACCCCAAACAGACACCACACTGGCTAACAACAGGCAAAACAATGCTCTTACTTAAGAGTGAACTTGCAGGCTACTCTAAAAAATTAGACCAATAACTTGCCTTCCAACGACGTATAACCTTTACACAGGAATTGACGCCGACAGAGTTTATAGTCATTTAGAAGAAAACTCAATTATGGCAGTGGAAAAAAAAAGGGCAATAAAGGAAAGTCCTATGGAACAAAAGATCATTTGTTGTTAAATAAAATTATTGTGGAGAACTGTAAACAGGGAAGAATCTAAGTATGGAATGGATTGACTACAAAAAAGCATTTTGATAGTAGCCCACATTCATGGATAAAAGAGTGCTTAAAAATGTAAAAGATACACCCTACACTAATTGACAACATTACATTAACCATGAAACAATGGCAGACCACTTTGCAATTAAGCCATGACAAAGGACAAATTATTATCCCAGCGATAAAAATTCAAAGGGGGATATTCCAGGGCAACTCTCTCACTGTTGCTAGTCTGCCTTGTCATTAATCCATTAAGCTGTTTACTGAACAGCTTAGGCCATGGCTACAATTTGGCTCCTAGAAAACAACAGTATAATCACTTCTCATCTTCTCTTTGTTGATGATTTAAAAATGTATAGCTCATCAGATAAGGAACTGAAAGCACAGCTGCAGGTTGTTGAAACTTTTTCAGATGATATTGGAATGTCATTTGGTCTTGATAAATGTGCAAAAGCAACCTTTAAAAAAGGAAAATTGCAGCACCAGGAAACATCAGTTTGGGACAAGAATGTGATATAAAAGAACTTGAGCAAGAGGGGGTATATAAATACTTGGGAATTGATGATGGATCAGCAATAAAACATGAACAAATGTGAATAAAGCTCAGTAAGAAGTACTTTACTTTACAAGACTTAAATTAATCCTGATAACAGCATTGACATCTAGGAACAAGATCCAAGCTATAAATCAATTTGTTCTTCCTGTCCTAACGTAGTTTTGGAGTGATTGACTGACTCCAAAAGGTGTTGGATAGATTAGACAGGAAAACAAGAAGGATGCTTCATGCTCACCAAATGATTTATAAAAATCAGTGAATGCAAAGATTATATATTCCCTGTCCCGAAGGAGGGATGGGCCTCCTTGAAATTGATTACATGTATAGATCTGCAATTGTGGGACTCCACACACATCTACTGGCCTCACAAGATCCAAATGTAGTGAAAGTTTTGAATCATGAGGAGAATAAATCTAAAATGACTTCTCTGTTAATTTATCAGAAACATATTGACGTCAAACCAGAAGTAAATAAAAAACAGGCAGCAACTGAATGTGCAAAAAAAACAAGAGAGAGAATATAAGGTGAAGGACCAGATGAGAAGGCAAGAAATGTGGAAAAAACATAAATATAGTTGCAAGTATAGAACATTTCTAGAACAACCTCATGTTGATCAAGAACAAACAAAGGAATGGTTAAGAAGAGGCGAATTCAAACCAAGAAATTAAAGGTTAATATTGGCAGACCAAGATAGTGGGCTTACGTACAAGCTGGTTTACAAAGTCCATTGAACATGTGGGAGAAACAGACAAATGTAGGTTTTGTAAAACCGAATTGGAAACGGTCACACACCTTGTTGCTGGTTGTGACACACTTAACAGCAGAAGGACTGTATACTGAAAGGCATAATAATGTGGCAAGACTGTTGCATTGGGGATTGTGCAAACATTATGGTATTGAAGTGGCTGAAAAACACTGGAAACTTGAGCCACAAAGCATCATAGAAAATGATGGTTTATATCACATGGAATCACCCATTACCAACAGTTCAAAAGATAGATGCTAGAAAACTGGATATAGTTGTTCAAGAAAAGAAGACAAAAGTAGCATCGATCATTGAAATTGCCACACCCAGTGACTATAGTGTCTTGGGTACAGAGAGACAAAAAGTCATAAAATACCAGGATCTGCAGGCAGAAATGAGAGCAATGTGGAAGAAAGATACTCAGACAGTTCCAACAGAATTAGGAGCACTGGGGTCTTATAAAAATGAATTTGCAATCCTATTTAGATATGTTATCAATCCATGTAACCCCATACGAATTGCAGAAGGAGTCATTACTGGGCACATTGCGGGTGCTGCGAAGAGCACTTTTGGCTGACATCAAAGACTGAAACAATACCAATTTCACAAACTTTAATCATACTTTATGGAATGGGGTCCGTTCCCGTCATGGTATTAGAAATAAAAAGATCTGGAGAAATTAGAGACAGAGATCTTTTGAAAAGTATAAAACAGAAATATGGACATGGGAAAGAGAGAGAGAGAGATGTGATAAGGTGGAATATTTACGCGAAGGAGAAAGCCAAATTAATCAATATAAAGAAGGCAGCCCAAAAGATATTTGAAGAGAAATACAGGCAAATGCATCCAGATATGGAACATTTCAAAATAAAGAAAATAATATCACTAAGAGGAAATGTAGAAAAATAAATTAGTAAAGTAGAAGTTAAAAAAATTGAAATTAAAGTTATGGAGTGCTTGCGAAGTGAAGGATTTGGTGTAGAAGGTCTAACACAAGTTACATCACAGCAGGATGGAGTGAGTGCACAAAGTAAGGAGAAGCAGGAAGATTCGGAAACATCTGAAGAAGAAATATGGACGTGGGAAAGAAAGAGATTTAATATGGTGTAATATTTATGCAAAGAGAAAGCAAAACTAGCCAATACAAAAAGAGCAGCCCCAAAGATATTTGAAAAGAAATGCAGGCAAAGGAATCTGGATGTGAAAAATTTTACAATACAAAAAATAAGAAGACTGAGGAAAAGTAGAAAAGGAGATTAGTAATGGAAAAGTTAAAGAAATAGAAACTGAGGTTATGGGAGTATCTGTGAAATGAAGGACTGAGTGTAGAAAATCTAATTTGGAAAGCACCAAAACAGGAAAGAGCAATGGATATTCAAATTAAGGGGAAACCAGTGGAATGGGAAGCAATTGGTCAGGTGCCATATGAACATATTTTGTAGCCTTCCACAGGAAACGAGTATAAATATTCATTTGAAGTTGGACAGCAAGGGGAGGAACAGGAAACTGTGGAAACTCTGACAGTCAGTGTTGAGAAGTGATAGGCCAGTGAGTTCCCATATGACAGAGCAATGGATGGCACAAGATGAAATTGAAGAGAATGTGCCACAGGAAGATGCTATAGAACTTTATAGAGTGCACCCACAGAAAATGGAAAATAAATGTGCTCCAGTTTAAAATAAAACAAACTAAGAGAAGAGTTGTTTAATTTAATAGAGAGAGACATATTAAGATCAATGAAAGAAATAGACTGATGAAGTTCAATAAAACCCCAAAAGTCAGAAGTTTGATAAAAGAAATGAACACAGTAATTAGGACAATCCATAGAAATCCATGTGATATAACAGAAGTAAACAGGATATACTACTGTGCAGCTAAATTAATAACTGATAAAATTGTACCACAGGAACACAGGGTAGTTAGGGAAAGGAAGGAGATAAAGTGAATACCATCATGTAAGTACTGAATAGAAAAAAACTACAAAGCAGTTAAGATGTGTCTCTGTTAGAGGAGTATAGAAGAGGGAACAGATCAACAAAAATACTAAAAAAGATTGACGTAATAAAAATAATGTGCAATATTAGAGCAGACCAAGATCCGTTATGCACGATCACAAATAAAATCTCAGCATAGGTGAAAAATTTTAGAAGACATGCAGATACATATAAAGGAAAAGTACAAAATAAGCAATTTATTGATGACCCAAAAAAGTTTTACAGAGAATTGGGGAATAAAGAAAAAGATACATTTTGGAGAAGTATTTATGAAGATCCTATAGAACACAGCAAATATGTTAAATGGACAGAAGAAGTAAAAGAAAGAATAAGAAGTTTAAAGGTATAGGATATGAAATGGGATGAAATAACAGCAGGAGAGATTGAAACAAAGTAAACAAAAGCTTCCAAATTAAAACCCCAGAAGTGGTACCTAACTTCTGGTTAAAAGTATTAACATCTTTGCACAAAGATTTAATTGCGATTAAGAATTATTTATATGAACACCCTGAACAGACACCAACCTAGCTAACAACAGGAAGGAAAAACAATACTTCTACTTGAGTGAACTTACAAGCTACCCTAAAAATTATAGACCAATAACTTGCCTTCTAATGAAGTATAAACTATACACAGGAATTGATGTTGACAGAGTTTATAGTCATTTAGAAGAAAATTAATTTATGGCAGTAGAACAAAAGGGCAATAAAAAGTCAACAAAGGATCATTTGTTGTTAAAATCATAGTGGAGAACTGTAAAAAGGGGAAGAATCTAAGTATGGCATGGAATGACTGCAAAAAAGCATTTGATAGTATCCCGTTTTCATGGATAAGAGTGCTTAAAAATGTATAAGATACACCCTATGCTGATCAACTACATTACAGTGACCATGAAACAGTGGCAGACCACTTTACAATTAAGCCATGATAAAGGACAAATTATTATCACAGAGATAAAAATTCAAAGGGGGATATTCCAGTGTGACTGTCACCACTGCTGTTCTGCCTTGCCCTTAATCCGTTAAGCTGTCTACTTAACATCTTAGGCCATGGCTATAATTTGGCTCCTAGAAGACAACAAAGTGTAAAGACGTCTCATCTTCTCTTTGTCGATGATTTAAAACTGTATAGCTCATCAGATGAGGAACTGAAAGTACAATTGCAAGTTGTCAAAACTTCTTCAGATGATATAAGAATGTCATTTGGTCTTGATAAATGTGCAAAAGCAACCTTTAAAGCAGGAAAACTGCAGCACCAGGAAAACATCAGTTTGGAACAAGAATGTGATATAGAAGAACTTGAGGAAGAGGGAGTGTATAAATATTTGGGAATTGATGAACAATCAGTAATAAAACCTGAACAATTGCAAATAAAACTTAATAAGGAATACTTTAGAAGACTTAAATTAATCATGAAATCAGCACTGACATCTAGGAACAAAATCTAAGCTATAAACCAATTTACTCTTTCTGTCCTAACTTGCAGTTTTGGAATGATTGACTGACCCCAAAAGGTGTTGGATAGATTAGACAGAAAAACAAGAAAGATGCTTTATGCTCACCAAATGATTTATAAAAATTAGTACATACCAAGATTATATATTCCCGTTCCAAAGGAGGGATGGACCTCCATGAAATTGATTACATTTATAGATCTGCAGTCGTGGGACTGCACACATATCTGCTGACCTCACAAGACACAAATATAGTGAAAGTTTTGAAACGTGAGGAGAATATATCTAAGATGACTTCTTTGCTTAATCTAGCAGAAGCATATCGGCATTTAGCAGGAATGGTTTCTTAGAGGGGCGATACTGCTGCTACTTCCTCCTAAGTTTCTTCTTGAGCTTTGGCACTCTCCCATAAGTTATGAATACTGCACTAGTGAATGTAAGGACATAGTACAGTTGTGTAAAATTACTATAACGGTAGATGCCCTTGGCTTGAAGGCTGCAGCACTCACTCCTTCCATCCATTCCCCTAGTCTTTTCCTTCCTGGATATGCAGGTTCTCTTTGGCCCAGTAGAACACCAGCCCAAGGAAAACAAATCAGTTCTGAAGATGGTATGCCTGAACATCACCTTTATACCTTACCCTACATGAGGAGCGTTTAGGTGATGTTCAGCATACCTTAAAGCAATGGTAGGCTTTGGTAGAAGGGCCGGACAATGGGCTTCCATGGCAGGGAATCCTATAAGTTATGAATACTGCAGCTGGAGAAGGCAAGGAAATCTACAGTTATGGTAAGGTTCATAGGTAGGTACTAGGCTATCAGCCCAAGGGCCTACATAAGCCTAGCCAACAAGGTTCCCTGGCTTACGCCACCCAAGAAAGTTATTTTCCTGTGCCACTGTTGAGCAGAGACACAGAAGTGATCCCTGGGGTGTATTTCCTATTTCCCATCCACTCATCGAGATGTTTTTTGAAGAGTGCTAATGAAGAACTTTGCTTGATATAGATGAGTAGCCTGTTCCAGAGTATGGGAAGTCTCTGGGACAGGAATCTATCCCTCCAGCATGTCCTGTTTATTGTGGTGACAAGGTTTAGGTCCCTAGAGCGTGTAGCTCGGAGGGATTGGGATTTCTTTAGATGTAGCATGTCCAACAGCTCTGGGTTTGACATAGCTTTATATGTTAGGCAGAAATCACCTCGGAGTAGACGATATGCTACAGAGTAAAGCTAGAGTTTTTTGAGGCGGTCAGTGTAGGGCATTTGTTTGAGGCCAGTAATCCTCTTTGTGAGGTACTTTTGTGGCCTTTCCAGCTGCTGCAGATGTCTTGTGAGGTACATTCCAAAAGGGTCATTGTACTCTATAATGGGTCTAATGAGTGTCGAGTCGAGGGGAACAATGACCTCTTTTTTTCCTGGATGAGAACCCTTTTATGATGAGGTGTGCCACGTAGAAGGACTTCCTGACTACTGTGGCAATGTGACTATCAAAGGAGAGACTACTGTCCACCTGGGTCCCAAGGTCTCTTATCACGCATTCGGTGTTAAGTAGATTGCTGCTTATGTGGTAGCTCATGGGTACAGAATTTTTACCAAAGGGGATGACACTGCACTTTTTGGCGTTGAGCTTGAGACCATGTCTCTGACACCAGGCATCTGTCTCAGTGAGGCCCTTCTGTAGGATGTCCACATCATTTGGGGACTTGACTATGGCTCCTAGTTTGCAGTCATCTGCAACATAACTGTACTTTTTGAATAGAGTACCTGTAATTTTTTTTTCTATGCCATTATTTCTGTGTGCTGTCATTTACTCTGTTGGCATGGTTGGGTAGCTTGCTTCTAATATCTTTTTGTAATCAATTGTATGTTTCTGTTAACTTGTTTTTAAAGACTGATTTATTCCTTGCCCTCCTGAAACAATGGAATCTGGTTCCATTTCATAAACTGGTTGGACTCCGAGATAGAACCAGATTGAAATAAAAAGCTATGGGGATTGACCAAGAAATGCAGCTAGCCATTTCTGCATTCTGACTAACATACATTTGTCAGATTTAAAAAATATATATATTTTCTGTATTAGAGGAGCTTTATATGTTCTTAAAATAAAATTCATTAAAAGTGTCATTTGAATTTGAGGCATTAACAGTGTATTTGTAAGCAATTAAAAATTTCCTTTCAGGTTCAATGACATGTAGAAATATAAATGTTTTTTTTCCCCATACAGGTACTTAGCAAATTCTCTGCAGTTCCTATGGTTGCTTTATAATGTGTTGCATCACTACATGACAAATTTGTTTTTCATTTTAAAGCTTTTTCCTCTTTGCTTCTACAGTGTGGCGACAAAGGTCACTATGCCAACAAGTGTGGAAAAAAGCATGTTGGAGTGCTTGTAGAATAGAGAAATTTCAAGCAAGAATGGTGAAAATGACTATTTGTTGAAGAGTTTATATTAACAATGGTTTGTTTATTATATCTTGATGGAAAAAAATGAGAAAATTAATTCTGGAGTTCAGTATAAAAAGTAGCTTATATCTTTCTGATTAATTGCTGTTTGTTGTGTGTGACATTTACCGGTCAGGGAAAGCGTTGTGCATGTACAATAAAAGCCTGCTTTGCTTGAATCTTAAGGAATTTAAATGCCTATATATGTTTGTCACAGCCTGTTTCTGACTGTCTTTTTCTTTTTACCTGATGTTTACAGATAATTGGCCAATGCTTAAGTTCACAACTGTACTTTAATGAAAGCACTCTTCCATCCTGCATTTGGAGAATTAAGTAGTATAACATTTTTAAGAGGCAGTGCTGTGATTGTATTTTTAACTGTGTACTTATTTTTGTGTTGACTTTCACACGTCAAAGCAATACTGTAGTTTACCAATAAACAGTGTTTTTGCACAAGTATATTTCAGTTCTATGGCTCTGTTAACCCCTACCAAATTTACAGCCTTCCAATAAGAGGTTTAATTTATGGCTGACCAAAGGAGATGTATGTGCAACAGATATAATTTCATATAACTGACCCTTAGTGATGGCATTCTGCACATACTTGCCAAACTTCCATCTCCAAAATGTGGAGCACTGTCTTTCATAATGTGAAACAACTGAACAAAATGTGGTACTCTAGCTAACAGCTTCAGTTAGGAAGCTCACTCACAGTATGGTTAAATGCGCTACTTTTCTACATAGAAAATGTTAATTGTGGTGAATTAGGATGATTCATTACTGTTTGCTATAGATATTAGTTAAAACAGTTTTAACAATGAGTGTATGACAGGCCCTTTCAATGTAGAACACTGAGGAATATGGACCTTTTAAGACTTAAATGAGGAATGTCCTTCCTAATAATGTTCATTGGGAGGTATGATTCTAGATGATGATGCAGTTAATTATACTTAACAACAAGCTGTGACTGTTGAATATACCAATCTCTTTGAAGTTCCCCTAACTGCCAACACATCAGACAGCACGGCAGTTTTGAATGACAGAAAACAGTTGTGTGTGCTAAAGTATAGAAGTGGTGTAAAATAACAAACCTCTCCCCTCCCATTGGTATACTCCTCAAGCTCCCTCTCTACAGTACAAACTGTCCAGCAGGCATTTCTCGCAGACTGAAGGGAGTACCTAGAGAAGATTGCAGAATCAGAGTCAGGGATAGTTTTGTCGACAGCCAAGTCTTCAGAAAAAAGGAATACAATAAATCATCACTACACTGAAAAGATCTGTGGAAGACAGGGAATGGGAGAACTTGATATGGAAAACTAGACTGTACTAACATAAAGGGAAAACTAGTTGTACAGGAACAACTACTTTAGATATTGTTATACGACTTATGAAAATTGGCCATTGTCACATCGTAAGATTTGTATCAAAGATCAACATGATTCAAGCTAGAATTACTTGTTTAAACAACAGTTTATTAAGTTAAAATAAAAGATGAGCACTTTCGCCCTTTGTCAGAACTTCGTTGGATCTAAGTTATACATAGTAACAAGTAATGTATACTATTATATTTTCAATATAAATAGCCATCCATGTACCTTATAATGAAGGCTTTACTCCAAGAACACTTATGGCTGACAAAGTTTGCAGATGACTGCAAACTGGGTGCCGTAGTTGAAAACACATCCGACACAGATATCCTCCAGAAGGGTCTCACAGAAACGGATAACTGGTGCCAGAGCCATGGCCTTAAGTTAAATGCCAAGAAATGCATAGTCATACAAAAATAAGGTCACCTAGCTACCAAATAGGTGGCAATCCCTGAACACAGAAGAAGTTATTAGGGACCTAGGAACCCAGGTTGACAGTAGCCTTTCATTCGACAGTCATATTGCTAAAGTGGTTAGGAAGACCTTCTACATTGCCCACCTTATCATGAAGGGATTCACATCCAGATCAAAGTCATGGTCCCCTATACTCATCACTCATCAGACCAATGATTGAGTACAATGCCCCATTGAATGTACCTGACCCGACACTTGCAGCAGCTGGAGAGGCCACAAAAGTTCCTCACCAAAAGGATAAAGGGTCTCAAAAATCTGTCTTATGCTGCCCGACTGAAAGAACTCTCAGAGGGACCTATGCCTGACATACAAGGCAATGTCAAACCCAGACCTGATGAACATGCTTCATCTCAAAAAATAGGGCGTGCTGGAGGGATAGATTCATCAGCCTTGTTTAAGAGAAATCTTGACCAATGGATGGAGATACACCCAGGGGTTACCTCTGTGTCACTGATACACACAGGCACAGCTAAATAATGGCTCTAGTTCTCTACCTAAAGGGAGGCGTAAGCCACAAAACTACCTATGAACCTATTACGTTCAACGATAGTAATTGGAACAGTGGTACATTCAGTTTGCATCTTTATTGCGATAGGTGCTGTTAACTCCTTATCTAAGTACAAAGTCACTGTATTTCTGGCTGTAAATCAGTGAGCTATGTCAAATGACAATGTGGGCATCAAGTCCTGCATTTTTATTACAATAATGTAGTATATAATGGGGCGGCCACGGTGGTGCAATGGTTAGCATTGTCGCCTCACAGCAAGAGGTTCTCCAGTTTGATCCTCAGCTGGGGTGCCTTCTGTGTGGAGTCTGCATGTCCACCCTGTGGTCGCGTGGGTTTCCTCCAGGTGCTCCAGTTTCCTCCCACATCCTAAAGACATGCTGCAGGTGGATTCGACACTCTAAATTGGCCGTGTGTGTGTGTGTGTGTGTGTGTGTGTGTGTGTGTGTGTGTGTGTGTGTGTGTGTGTGTGTGTGTGTGCCTTCTGTGGAAGGTTGGGCACTGGGCTGGCAACTCGACACTGTAAAACTCCACTGCCAATCATGAGCATACAGGTGATCTGCTGTGGCGACCCCTAACTGGGAAAAGCTGAAAGAAGAAGAAGAATGTATATAATGAAACCGTTGACAGTGAGACTATACTCAGTAAAATGCTGTGATGGGAGAGTGGGGGAGACAAATGGTTAACAGAATTCAAAAACAGAAGTTTGCTGCTAAGGGCAGAGATGCAATTAGGATTTACCAGATGTGTGTGAGTCTAGGTAGTTTCAAAGAACCAGGAGAGCAAAACATCCTCAGGGCTATTAAAGGACCACTACAGGCAAATGATGAAAAAACATATTTTTATCTAGTCATGAATTTCTGCACCTTTCAAAGCTGCTTGCCACAAAATAAGTATTCATTCCTAATTTTATTTTTTTATGACAGCCCTGAAGGTGAGAAAAAGTAGCCCTATCATTTGTTGTCAGATTAGACTTCTGTTCACTTACAATGGGAAAGCCTGAAAAAAAAACTGCCAAGCTTGAGTCTGCAGATCAGGTGTCATTGACTTGTTTACACTGAGTTGTACAAATGTTGTTCCCACTAATGTACTACACATTGTTTGCAAAAATGATAACAGATTATTGAGATAAGAAAGACTTTACAAAGAGCAGTTTTGTTAGTTGCAGTTCCTGACCAAGTTACTCCTCCCATCTGCCCACCTTCAATGAGCCAGAATCTCACATTTCCAGCTTAGTTAGATTCAGCTACTTAGTCAACTTTGCATGACAATAGACATCAAAGAAATCACAGCCTGGTGTGTCACTAAAACTCTTCCTTCATATGTTTCTTTACTCCTGACTTTTGACTAGCATTTTCTCAGGAGGTGGAAAAAAAAACACACAAATATTGCTCCACAGTTTAGGCCAATATAGCAATTTAATATGCACAGCAATGTATTTACTTTTACATTATGTTAAAATACAAACTCCAAGTTGTTTTATTGTTGCACTCATTCTGATTACCAGAGTAGCACTGACAGACTCATGCTGATCTATATTTGTAATGTTTCTTTAAAAAAAAAAAAGTAACTGAATTAACAACATTAAACTAATGGTTTTAGCGGACTAATGATGTATGACTACATACTGTCCATGACTCATTTATCAAAAATGCACCACTAATTAGTGAACTGAAACAGATGCTTGGAGTGATCATGTGCATGTCAAAAAGCAGAACGGAAAGATGGAGGGCTGATCTGCTCTCTGCATTCAAATTAAAATGAAAACAGCAACTTAGATGGGAATTCTTGTAAATGAAATTTAAAGGTCGTGCTGCTAAGTTTTGGGAGTCTTAACATGAAACTACACTCATTGCAAGCATTCCTTGCCCTGGAAGATGCTGACATCTGTACAGTCACTGAAACTTGGTTCAAAGCTGCGGAGAGCACCTCAGTCTTACCAGGTTACTCGTCCTACATACTTTCAGACCCGAAACATAGGGCTACAAAGCCAAAGGAGGTAGAGTTTCAATATTTATAAGACATACACACCTCTAGGCTGGTCAGACAGTATGACGCACAGCAGATACTCCAGGTGCAGTTAACTGTTGACAAAACACCTATTCAAATCATAGCTAGCTACAGACCTCCAACCATGACTTAGGAGGCTCACTCCACCTATCTGGACTTACTTGAATCCATCAATATTCAACCCTCTACCCTGATCCTGGGTGTTTAACTACCCAACCATAGAGTGGAAGACATATTCTAGTGCAAACACAAATGTCCGGAGATTTCTGAACTTTGTCAATGCCAATGAATTGGAACAAGTGGTTGACACCCCCACAAGAGGTGAAAATATCCTGGACCTGGTACTAACCAACATGAGTAGCCACTGTAGCACCCCTACAATGTCACCCTCCTTGGTAAGATCTGACCATAAAGCAATCACTTTCAAAGTCATCATCTCCGCTGACCCCCCCCCCCCCAACCTTGTCCGGGTCGAACAAAAAAACTTTTCCAAAGCTGACTACAATCTCTGAGAACAGGTATAAGCAGCTTCACAGCCACCATCCCTTCAGCTGGAACAAGCATAATGTCCAAGCCTACATCAAAAAAATATATGAGCACCTACATAGCTGCATGGACTTAGCAATACCTGACAGGACCAAATCATCTTCCTCAAGGAAGAGTAAACCTACCTGGTGGACAGCCACAATAAACAGACTGTATAATAAAAGGAACATATTGCTGTCCAGGACCAAGAAGGAGCAGGTGCCAAGTTGGAAACTAGCTCTCCTCTGTCTGAACAAGCAAATAAGGTCACTGGTGAAATCCTCCAAGGCTAACTTCGAGTCCAAATTGGCCACATCCACTAAGCACAATCGCAAGGCCTTCTTCTCATATGTTCAGAATTTCAAAGGTAGCTCCCAAATCTGCTATGAATTGGTGGTCAAGCATACCACTTAAAATGCCATAGATATAGCCAAACTGCTGGCAGACAAGTTCAGTGAAAACTTCATCCCCCCCTGCCCCCCATCAGTAAACCAGGACATCCCCAGCATCTGCCCCCCTCCCCTCATCACCAGGGAGCAGGTTATTAATGCTCTCTCAAAGACAACATATACAGCCTTCATGGGACCCGACAACATCCCTGGCTGTGTCCTAAATGAACTCAGGCAAGAGCTCTCAGCAGCACTAGACACCCTTTTCAACCAGAGGCTGTGCACTGGCTTTGTCCCAGTAGAATGGAGGACAGCCACTGTCATCTCTCTGCGCAAAGGTGGAGCATCCACCAACCAAGGCAATTATAGGCCCGTCAGCCTAACTAGCAAGAACTGCAAGGCCATAGAACATATTATCATGGATGTTATAAACAAGGATGTTGGCAACCTCCAAATGCTTGATCCCATACAGTTTGGTTTTGTCAAAGGGAGGAGAGTATGCCTGTTAAACTCGGTTACCTTCTTTGAAACAGCAAAGCCATGGATGAGGGCAAGACAGTGCACACTGCCTACCTTGACCTAGCCAAAGCCTTCAACATCCCCACTCAGGCATAAGAGATCAACTCTCCCAGCTAGGCATTAACTCATATGTTACCAGATGGGTAGCTAACTGGCTCACTGATAGAACCCACTCAGTCAAAATAAGAGAAGCCACCAGTAGACCAGTAACAAGCGGGGTACCCCAAGGATTGGTCTTGAGGCCTCTGGGATATATTTTTCTGAGGTGCAAGCCAAAACCAGTGGTCTGTGGCTGACCAGGTTTGAGATGACTGCAAGCTGGGCACTGTCATAAATTCCACTAGTGGTGTGAACATCCTCCAAGAGGGCCTTAACCAAACTAATGACTAGTGCCAGAAGCATGGCCTCAAACTGAATGCCAAGAAGTGCATCATTATCCCCTTTGGGGAAAATGGTGTCCTCACTAATTATAACATTAATAACAATGTACTAAGCACACAGTCAGTCGTGAGGGACTTGGCCAATGATGTTGATAGCAACCTGACTTTCGACCACCATGTTGCCTCCGTTGTACAGAAGGCTTTCTACATAGCCCACCTCGTACGTAAGGGTAATTCATCCAAGAACAAGGAGGTCATAACATCCCTGTACTCCTCCCTTATTAGACCCATTATCAAGTACAATTACCCCTTCACCATGTACCTTGCCAAGCACATGCAGCAGTTGGAGAGGCCACAGATGTTCCTGAACAGGAAAATTCAGGGTCTCAAACACCTATCCTATCCAGATAGGCGAAAAGCCCTGTCCCTCTACTCAGTGTCATACAGACTGCTCAGAGGTCATCTTTGTCAAGCATGCAAAGCTGTCTCAGACTCAGCCTTGATGGAGTTGCTGCATATCCGTAAGTCAAACTCCACTCGCATAACCCACATGCAAGGTCTCAACCTGGTCTGTGACATTAATAGAACTTGATGGTGGGATAGATTTGTGTCTCAACTCCCCCATCTGTGGAATAGACTCCCTCTCCATGTCAAGCAGAGTACCTCACTAGCCCTCTTTAAGAGGAACCTGGACGGGAAACAGAAGGATATACCCCTGGGATCCCACCTGTGTCCCTGCTGGACAGGGAAAACAGGTGCTGACTTAATGGGAACATGGGTGAAATTCTTGGCTAGGTTTATAAGGCCCTCTGGGTCAATAGCCTAGTATTGTCCTATAAATGGCAGACACTGTAAAGATATTTAATGCAAATCAGATTAACATAGTGCAGAGCACCACTTACTCTGAAGAATTGACACCTCATTAATTCTGAGGATAACACAAAATACATATCTCTGAATGCCCACTTGAAAACCTAACGTGTGGGCAGTTGAATAGCAATGACCCTCACTACTTCCAACAGGAAGGGAGAGGCATTCTAGGAGTTGTCAGTCATCCATCTGAAAGGCAGCTGTAGGCATTGGGACTCCTATGTAAATTTGCTTAATTTTTGAGGAGACAATGGAAGAATAGGTTTGACAAAGTAATGGGTTTGCAGCCTTGACCCCACATGGGTGTCATATTTGTGCCACCTGATGACTTGTCATACATCTTTCTTCAAAGGAAATAAAGCATTATCACAGTGGGTAATGTGGAAGAGAATAAATGTATTTAGCTCAGGTTCTGATATGAAAAACAAATACATTAGTTTTCCACCTGAGACATGTCTGGATATGTACTTAGACATGGAAATGCTTCCACCATAAAAAAGTATATAAAACTAGGAATAAAATGACAGATCTATTTAACATTTGTTTGCCAGGATAGTCTGACTGGACAACGTGTCCATTTTCAGTGGAGTGGCCAAATGGCTTGCTGTACTGATAAACGCTCATGGATAACATAACATCAAAAACAGTGGAAAAAAATTGTTTATTCTGACCAAATGACATTTTAAAGTGATGGGATCATTAGGAAGGGGAGAAATAATGGTCAAGAACAGAAGTCATATGTGGTTTCCCATAGTTGTCCTTTTAGTGTTTCTCTCTCTTTTTTTTTATCTTATCTCTGTGGTGGCTCTTAATCACCATTAGAGCTCATTTTGTCAATGAAGGCATTACAATTCTTGTATTATAAGCAATGTGGTACATGATAACTATACCTGATATTATGTGATGGAATTTAGTGTGTTATGTGGTTTTAGACAGTTGTTCATATTTCTTAAGTACATTCTATTATTATGTCTTCCTGGCTGTCTCACCAAAATGTATTTTCTGTTTATTTTTATTAATTACTTGTACTGCTACTTCTGCATACTTCAGCAAAATATTTCTCTGCACATTTTTCCTAAAGTTTGATGCTACTTTTATGAAGATACTTTTCACTACAGTGTCTAAACTGTCTTTTGTAACTCTTGCTATTTTCTTTAACATTTATAAAGTCCACTTTTTTGTCTGTTTCCCTCAGTTTGCTTTGTCCTTCTTTATTAACTTGCTTTTTTCTTTGATTTTTATAGGTTCATAGGTAGGTACTAGGCTATTGGCCCTAGGGCCTATATAAACCTAGCCAAAAAATGTACCCTGGCTTTTGCCACCCAAGAAAACTATTTTCCTGTGCCCCTGTCGAGCAGAGCCACAGAAGTGATCCCTGGGGTGAATTTACCATTTCCCATCCAATCATCAAGATTTTTCTTGAAGAGTGCTAATGAGGAGCTCTGTTTGACATAGATAGGTAGTCTGTTCCAGAGTATGGGAAATCTCTGGGAAAGGAATCTATCCCTCCAGCATGTTCTGTTTAATGTGGTGACAAGGTTTAGGTCCCTAGAGCGTGTAGCTCGGAGGGATTGGGATTTCTTTAAGTGGAGCATGACCAACAGCTCTGGGTTTGACATAGCTTTGTATGTTAGGCAGAGATCACCCCTGAGTAGGCGATATACGATGGAGTAAAGCTGTAGTTTTTTTAGACTGTCTGCGTAGGGCATCTGTTTGAGGCCAGTAATCCTCTTTGTGAGGTATTTCTGTGGTCTTTCCAGTTGTTGTAGATGTCTTGTGAGGTACATACCAAAAGGGGCATTGTACTCTATAATGGGTCTAATGAGTGAGTAGAGGGGAACAATGACCTCTTTTTTTCTGGATGAGAATCCTTTTGTGATGAGATGAGCCACGTAGAAGGATTTCCTGACCACTGTGGCGATGTGATTATCAAAGGAGAGACTACTGTCCACCTGTGTCCCAAGGTCTCATCATATTTTCAGCATTAAGTAGACTACCAGCTATGTGGTAGTTCATGGGTACAGAGTTTTTACCAAAGGGGATGACAATACACTTTTTGGCATTGAGCTTCAGGCCATGGCTTTGACACCAGGTATCTGTCTCAGTGAGGCCCTTTTGTAGTTTGTCCACATCATTAAGAGTTTTGATTATGGCTCCTAGTTTGCAGTCATCTGCAAACTTTGTTAGCCAAAGATCTTTTGTGTTAGCCTGCACATCAGAGAAGTAGATACCAAACAGGAGAGGACCCAGGACTGAACCCTGTGGTACTCCACTTGTCACTGGTCTGAAGTCGGATTTGGAATCCACTACTTTCACAGTGTAGGTTCTGTCCGTGAGCCAGTTGGCAACCCATCTTGTGACATAGGAATTTATACCTAGTTTAGTGAGTTTATCTATAATTCCAGAGTGGGGGATGGTGTCGAAAGCCTTCGTGAGATCTAGATAAGCTGTGTGAACCATTTTACCCTCATCTATGGCTTTGGTGACTGCTTCAAAGAAGTCAATCAGGGTTAGGAGACATGATCTGCCTTTTACAAATCCAAACTGGGTAGGGTCCAGAGTTTGGAGATTACCAATGTCTTTGTTTGAGTTCCACGATGATACGTTCCATGGCCTTGCAGACCAGGCTCATCAGGCTAATGGGACGGTAGTTCCCGGGGTCCATCATGGCTCCCCCTTTGTGGAGTGGGATAACCATTGTGGTGTGCCATTCAGTGGGTACAAAAGCCTGAGGTGAGGCTATGATTGAACATGGTACTTAGGTAGGGTGCCAGTTCATTCTGTAGTTCATGTAGAACGCAGCCTGGGATATTGTCAGGTCCCATGGATGCTGTGTTCTTGGCTTTGGAGAGTGTGTTTTTTACCTGTGCAGCCATGATTATAGGAACTTTGCATTCTTCCGGTATAGAGATGGACCCTCTAGGGGTGAGAGAAGAGGGTAAAGTTAGCACTGAACCTATCTGCTAGGATGTTGGCAATATCAGTTGGTTCTGTATATTTAGTGCCATTGTGCTGTAACTCAGAGCAGATCTGAGTGTTCCCATTGATATTCTTGACATAGCTATAGAATGGTTTGTGGTTGTCTTTAGAGTCAGTGGCAATTTTGTTTTTGTAACTAGCTTTGGAGGATTTTATGAGGGATCTCAGCTTCTTACTGAGGTTGGCCAGGGAGTTCCTCCAGTCATGGGATATTACTCTTTTTTGCAACAGTTTCTTTCTTCTGTTGTAGAGTTTGTTTATGGCAGAGGACCACCAGATTGTCTTCCTTTTTTTGGAAGATAACATCTTGGCTCTATTAGGGATAGCATGATCCATGCACTCGTGTAAATGCTTATAAAGTGCATTTGTGTAGGATTCAGCAGTCATACCTCTATTGTCCGTCTGCATGGGTGTCATGAAGTTTGCCACTTCTGTCTTAAGAAGTGTGAAGTTGGCTTTGGAGAAGTATTTTACGATGGTTGCCCTAATTGGGGGTGGGGCTGGGATGTGGATGTCTAGGCTGATTAGCTTGTGGTCGGATCTGACCAACGAGAAATTGACCTCTGGTGTGGAACACTGGTTTCCCATGTTGGTAATGACCAGGTCTAGGATATTGCTGCACCTGGTGGGGATGTGAATAAGTTGATCCAAGGCATTGGAATTTATGAATTCTAGAAAACATTGAGCAAAAGAGTTGGTACATGAGTAGTTTTCCCAGTTAATGGTGGGGTAGTTGAAATTGCCCATTATTAGGGTGTTGGGTTGTACCCTAATACTTTCCAGTGTATCAAGAAATGAGGAGTGGGAATCCTGGGGCATGGTGAGGGGTCTGTAGCAAGCTACAATTTGAATTGCAGTCTTAACCAGAGTTAGTTGCACTTGGATAATCTCGGATGCATTATGCTGTGCAACTAGCCTGGAGGTGTGGATATCCTTAATGAATATGGACACGCCTCCACCTTTAGTGCTTCATTCTGGGTTAGGTGGCCGAAAGGTGTGGTATGAATTGTAGCCTGGTAATGCAGGAGTGCTCTCTGGAGCTTTGAACCAGGTCTCTGTCACTGCACAGATGTCAATATTCTCCATTTTAAGGAGTGCCTCGAGTGAGTGCATTTTGAGGTTTAGACTTCTAGCATTGAGTAGCATTACCCTCAGATTTTGCTTGCTTGTACCTGTTACGGTGGTGAATTTGTCATTTGAACATTGCCTAAAAAAGGCACTATAGGGGTGGCAAGAGCCTTAGCCAGTATCCGAAATCCTAAGGCTGACAGGTGCAGGCCATCTCTGGCAAAGCATCATGGTCTGTCGATCATGTCATCCCAGACAGACAAATACTGGATCCCCTTAGAATGACACCAGAAGCTTAGCCAATTGTTGAAGTCAATCATTTTGTCCTTGCACTGTGGTATCATTCTGGGTGATGGCAGGATGCTACTCGGGGTTAGGGTCATACCTGCCTGGGATACAAGATCGGAGAGCTCCTCATGCCTCTTTTCATGTAGTCCAGGGAGGTAAATCTCTGTATCATGATATCATTTGTCTTTGCTTTTAGTACTTCTGATATGGCAAACCATCCTGCAAACTCAAAGCAACCTTTATAGGGTCATGTCTTTCTCAGTGAATACTTTTTTTCCTTACCTTGTCATTGTTACATGTCTATTTTGTGTATTTTCATTTATAAGTGGCACCCAACACTCAGCATTTGCACTCCAGTGCATTTGTTTGGACTGCTGCCATTAGGCATAAACATGAATATTGTTCCTACATTGTCTATTAATCCTTAAGTAGTCCTCAAAATATCAGTTCTTCAGTTAACAACATACAATCTATGGTTTAGAGAGATATTTGTACATGTCTCTTAACCTGCAAACTAAACTTTCTCTGATACATTTTACTAGGTACAGTGACATTAGGATCAAGCCTACCCCCACTTCCAGATTGACATCACTGATAACATCAGGCAAGTCTCCAAAGCAGGGCCAGGGCACCCAGTTATTTATTTATTTTTTATAGGTTCATAGATTAGTACTAGGCTAACTGCTCTTGTGGGATATTTTAAACCTAGCCAATTATCCCATGTGAGAATCAAGCTCTGCATTTTGTGTCTGTAAGGTAAGCACTTTAACCATTATGCCAACCTTCCACCTTTCAGCTCCAGAGGGCATTAGAATGAAAAGCCACATAGAAGTGCCGTAAGTAAAGACCTTTCCTGTATTGTAACTGTTTAGTTCGGTACTTTCTTGACTGGTGTAGGGAAATTTCATTGTTGTTGGTATCACCTGCCACAGAATGACTGCAACTGCCCCTTTTCACCTTATTTTATGAATATTGACATGTCTCAGGGATACTTTCTGCACTGGGATCCCTTCATACTAGAGCACTTTTTTTTTTTTTTTTTACTGTGCTGTTGTACCGTAGCCACATTCTTGTCTGTCGTGCAGTTGTAAGGCACAGTGAGTTATGATTGATTTTTGGCTGCTCTCTGTCCCCTGTCTACTCCTAAATCCCAGTCTACTTTCCCCCATCTGGGCTTGACTAGTTTTATCTCCTTTAGTACCCTCATACTGACACTCGATACACTGTCCCTTTCTATCTCCTGCTGATACAATATTCCCTGTTTTTCATGTTAATACTTCCAACATTTTGCTGTTAGTTTTTAACAATGCCACCACTATTGCTGTGACCTAGTCTGTTAAGATATTTTTACTTCACTTTTGCCAGTCCTGACTGTTTTTTTTTCTGCAGGACTCAATTTGATCCCTCTCAGCTTTGTTCAGCTTCACTTCACTCTCTACCTTACCCCTATTCCCATACACCCCTGACATCACTTCCTTTACACTGGGCCTACCCCTACCTATCCAAATTCCTACCTATCATAAAACCCCTAACTCCTACCATCTACAGTAAAATAACAATCTCACAAATAACCACTCACAAGCTCTCACTTCTCCCAACCATAGAAATTCCATCTGCCTTATCTGCTCTTCATACAATTACTTCACATACATTTCATCACTAGCGTCGTTAGCTATATTACATTCCTTATACTTCTGACTGACTTCAAATATCTTTGGTATTCCTCAATTTCCTTTTTCATTATTACATAATAGGAATTAATTAATAAGACAAATCTCCACTTACTTCCCCCAGTAACACCACGTCTACCTCCCTCAAAGCCATACTACATACTACACTCCATTTCTTTTCTTCCCTATAACCACCACAATTTCAAATGTTTCCTCAAGTATCATGCCTCTTTCTGCTGCTGCTGGCATCTTGTATAACAAGCTAGCATTGTATATGTTCAGCTCTATACACTTGTCCTACTGCAATTTACTCAGCACACTATGTAATCAGGAGTAGCTATACCAATATATCTCCCTGCCTTTTTAATCTCTCACCTTATTTTTATTTTAAGCACAAAATATTTCACTACCACCACTCCACTCAAAAAATAAAACCGATATAGGTCCCCTCTAAATCAATGCCCTATCTCTCAAAAATCCCTCATTGTGGTGATGTCCACCCAACCCATCCCAGAAAACTCACCAATGAATCTAAATAGCAAAGAACCGCCCCTACATAATTGTGAATTAACTAACCCTCCATCACCGACCACCTCAAACTATAACTCTTCCCATCTGTACAGTCCTATCATTAAACAATCAGCTATCCATACTAATAAAAGTAGCACATCAAACCCTTCACCCCATCATTCTCCCATTTGTCTTCCAAAAAATTGAATATTGTCACTATTGACCTCCATAACATTTGTAACCAAATTACAGAACTACATGTCTGGATAGCATAGTACAACCCTGATATTCTTGCCATCACAGAAACCTAAATTAAGCCGAATATTAAAGATTCTGAACTACTCCCTGCAGGCAACAGGAAGTCTGTTGTGTCACATAAATACTTTCCCCTACTACCAAGAGCAGAGGAAGTGCCCCAATGTCCAGGCTAAATTTCTCCAAGAAATATAAATGCCACTGTGGGTCTCCCCCTGAAAGAAAGGCCACTAGATTAGTGGGTCTAACCTGGTCAACAAAGGATAAATAAAACAATAGTGTAGTCAGTTTTGCCATTTCACAGCTTTTTCTCTGACTGGGTTCTTGACTAAGGCTTTTTCAATATCAATCCTGCATATCCTTCATGTCTCTGTGCGAGTTTATATATTTTCTATGGTCTGTGATGACACTCCAAAGATATGCCATAAGTGAAATGTCATTCATTCTATTTGCCTGCATGTGAGCATGCAGTGTGTTTGTGTTTGTGCATCTTGTGGTATAACAGGCTTGTTAGGAGCAGAGGCAGTATCTGTGTGTGTGTAAAAATAAATAAAATAATATAATTGGTTTCTTATCTGTGAACACATACAGTATTGCTGGGCATATAAATAATTCTGGGTAGTAGTAAAAAAAAAATAGTTAAGTATTGTCTTTCAAAAATAATGTAAAAAATGCATCATAGACTATATGGGCCTGATGGCCAAACAGTCTGGGGTGTTTGGCCAAGTGTATTTTTGACATGGACATACTGGTGGCCTCTGCCCTCAACCCCATATATTCTAAAACTGCCACTGCTTTCAGTTGTTTACAGATGCATGCTGTGACTTGTGTGGGAGCTGAAAAAATTTGGTCATTATTTCCTTAATAAAATAAGTAAAATGTCAGAGATATGCACAGAAGGCCATTAAGCATGTGCTAAGTCTGGGAATAGTATCACCATTATTTCTTTAACTTTACTTACAAACCTCAGAGGTATGCACAGAAAGTCACTGTAGCTTGTGATGTGCTAATGCACTGTCTAGGAGCAAAAGTTGGAATTCACAAAAAAACTGAAGTGTAAAACGTAATGAAAGAAAAAGAAAAAAGTAATCTGAATTGTGTTGGAAGACCAGGAGTAGTATCAGGAAGTGGGAAAATTGAGGAATGGGTGATTTGTGGTGAGTAGTATGTGGACAATGGAGGGGTGCCATGCAGCCCTTTGCCTAGGACACCATGTCACCTAAGGCCAACCCTGTACATGTGGTTATTGTGCTATAGTATCATTGCAATTAAATGCCTGCTACTGTGAATATCTGCCTGTGGGAAGGGCTGGTTTGTGCTGAAACTGAAATTAATGTTGCTGAAAATGTAGTCAAAATGGTAAAATCGCTACCCGAAGTGTTTTTTCTAATGATGTGGGTGCAGAAAAAACAGTGACGTTGAAGAAAAGGGAGATTGTGAAGGATAAGGAGATTGTAGCTGAAATAGAGATGGATTCAGAGGAAAACTTTCAGAGGAGATTAGTTAAAGGAGAGACAGCTACTTCTGAAAAATGCATAACTACAACTCTCCAAAAGAGGGGGGGGGGGGTGCAGAATGATTATTTGGAAGAAATGGTAAACCAAAGTGAGCTAGAAAGTGGAGTAGCAATTTCATGGAGTGACATCATGGAAAAAATAGAAGAAGAAAAAGGAAGACTGGCCAGAAAAAGTTCAACAGGCACAAACTGTTGGATAAGGAACAAAGAAGAAAGAGGAAATAAAAGAAACAAAAAAGATTGCAGTATATGTGAGCAGTAAAAAAGAAGAAAGTTTGAACAGGCATGAGGTTTGGGACTCTGTCATAGCACCTCTGGGTGTCAAAGGAAAAGAGATAAGAGCATTAGTTTTAATTAATGAAGAGACTTTTTGTGACTTGATATTTGAGATGGGCAGGCCATGGAAAATTTGGGGGAGCATATAAACAAAAGAAAAATATTTATCCATGGTCAGAATATATGGTACAAGCTTTTTACAGACAGACAAAAAGAATAATGATTCAGTTTAGAACTTAAGTTGAAGCAAAAGAACTGAAGGGAACATCTGTTAACTATATGTAAATAAATGGACACTACAAAATATATGATGAAAAAGGACTACAGTCTGGGGGATGGGAATGTGGAATAATACTGAAAATGGAAAATGATAATGTTATGCATGTACCTATTATTAATGTTCATGGTAATATGAATTTTGTGAAATATAGGGATCAACCATTTTTGTCATAAAAATTATCAAAGAATGTGATAAAAAATGTTATTCATGTGGTAAAATAGGGCATAATGCAAAAAATGTGATTTAAAGTGCAAAATATATGGCAATACTGGTCATTCATGGCTAGAATGTGATATGAATGTGCAAGAAAACAAAAATAAAGTTATATAGGAGAAAAAAAATAATGTGTTATACCAGAAAATGTACAAAAATATGTGACTGATAAAGAAATTATCCATTAAGTTAAAGTACCAAGGAAAAAGAAACAGAGGAGACATGAAGAATAAGGTGACTGGTGCCCAGTAGAAAATAAAAAAAATAATTTGATAGGGAAATGAGTTAAAAAAGGAAATGAAAATTCAAAAATATAATGCTTAGAGAAAATAAAGTTGAAGGATAAACATTTTATTAAACTAACTGTTCTTAAAAGCTGAAAAATATTAGCTTTAAATGTGAACAGTATGAAAATAATATTGAGAATATTACAATGGTGCAGTGCAGAAGATGCACATATTATTGTTTTAGAAGATATCAGATTATTAACAGAGGAAGAAAAACCACAAACTGAAAAACTTTGGAATGGTGTGGTAGTTTGGAACATCGGACAAGAAACGTGACCGGGCTTATGTATATTATATCAAGAAAGCATTAAAATATTAGATGTAGCCATAGTGGAACTGGGATGAACTATGGTAATAGACATGAGATGGAAAAAAATATGTGTATATAATTATAGCTTTATATGCATATGTAACAAAAAGAGACAGAAATGATGTTTAAAAATATTCTTGAATATGTTTGAGTAAATACCGATATTATAGTGATGGGTGATTTTAATTGTAATTTAAGAAAAAATAAGAGGAATTGTGATGTTAAAATGGTTAAAAAATGTATGAGAAGTGGATAAGTGTATAGGAAAATAACTACTAGACCTACAAAAGGAATGAAATCAGGACAGAAATTTATTATTTTTTGATATCTGACAGTTTAAAAGTTAAAAAAAGTGAATTAAGTATGCTGGAGTTTCAGATCATGAGGCTATATAAAATGAAGAATATATAAGAAAAGGAAAAGAAATACAGAGAATTAATGAAAAGAATTAGATTTAGAAGAGAAAAAATAACTTATGGAATCATGGAAAAATATGAATATGAGAGAGTTTTATGAGACTTGGACTGTTTGGTGGCTTAATTTTAGAGAGAAGTATAAAAAAGTGTTTTTAGAATGTATAAAGAAGGAAAGGAGAGATATAACGATATGAAGTCAAGAAATATTCAGAGACTTTTCAGAGAAGAAAAATTCCTTTTATGAAAAAGAGAGAAATATATAACATTAATCAAATTAAAATGAGCAACTTGTTATATAAACAAATTGTATTTATTTATTTGACATTTGTTGACTGGGATAGTCCAACTGTGTCAAAGCCCTTTCTCAAGGGGCCCGGGGAGAAAAGCTCCAAAGTACAATTGTAAAAGATTAAAAATTACAGAGAATGTGCAATACAATGAGATTGTGGACAAATGCATTTACAATAATGGAGGCAAGAGAGAGTTAATCACAGTTATTGTTAACAGGTAGTTATAAAAGTGAGATATAATTGAAGGATAATATAAAGTTCTAAGAGTGTCACATGCCTGAAGGATAGCATACAGTGGGTGGATCATCCAATTAGTAAAATAATGAACAGGGGGTGGAGTTAGGAGTAAGTTTTAAGACAGCACAGTGAGAGTTGAAAATTGATGAGTGATGTTAGGATCATACAGTAGTTTGTATAGCAGAGGTTCAGAAATGAAAAGTGAAGTTTCCTGTAGAGAGTCAGGAAATTGTCTCCTTACCAAAGGAGGTAGGTAGGAGAAAGATGGCCTGAAGTAAAAAGGCAAGAAGTAGATGTCAGGAGGAAGGTGAGGAGGATAGAGTTAGCATGGTGTAAAATGGAAATGAGATGGGTACTGGGAAGAAGAGGAGGAAGATAAGGGAGAAGAGTAGTGAACCAGATTAGGACTAGTTCAGGGGGAGATTACAGGGGCATATCTTGAGGTAGATTAGGTATTATTTGAGTGAGTTCTTAAATTTGTAGATCTGGGGTATGCTTCTTAGAGTCTAGGGAAACTTGTTCCATGGGATGGCAGGAGAGTAGCTGTATAGATTCTGTCCTGCAGATTTGTTAGGTTTGTGAATTTGCAGCAGGCATTGATCAGAGCTACTAAGAGGTTAGCCAGGGGTATAAAGTGAGACTAATGAGGAAATGCTTGACAGGAAGAGGGTTTATTGATAATAGAGTGAATTATGAGGAGTTGGGTAAGTTTGAGGTGGTTTGCAAACTAAAGCCAGTTAAGTGACCTGAGGGCCAGGCAGTGGTGAGATTTGGATGGCAAGTTAGCAGCAAATCTGGCTACTTTGTTATAGCTAGATTCAAGTTTGGAGAGTAACGTAGAATGGAGGTTAGTAAAGATTTGTGAGGTATAGAAGAGGTTGGGAAGGAGGTAAGCATTGGCAAATGTTATTCTGGAGTCAGGGGTGAGGAATCTTTTGTTTTTGTAAAGGAAGCCAAGCTTTTGATGGGTTTTCTTAATGCAGTGATGAATGTGAAAGTCAAATTTTAGCTGGTCATCTATGATTACTCTGAGGAGCTTAGTTTGGGTTTCGGGAGATGATATGCTGTTGTTGAGTGAAGAGATGTTGAAATAGGATTTGAGGTGGTAGAGGGGTTTGGGGAGAAAGAGTAGGAGTTTTGGTTTTTTGGGGGTTAAGTATGAGGGTTTTTTTGTTAGCCAGGTTTCTGTGAGGTTGAATGATGTTTGTCTGAGGGTTAGTAGTTCAGTTGGATTATCAGCTATGGATATAATGGTAGAGTTGTCAGCGTACTTTGAGGGATAACTGGGGACAGGATTTGTGGAGATTGTTGGTAAAGATGTTAAAAAGGAGGAGTCCAATGATTGAGCCTGTGGGACACCTGTTTTGATGGGGAGAAAGGGGGAGAGAGCAGAAAGCCATTTGACCGATTGGTGCCGATCTGAGAGGTAGCTGCTAAATCAGAATATAGTTGATGTGGAAAGGTTAAGTCGAGATAGTTTTGAGAGGAGGATAGGGTGTGAGACTGTGTCAAATGCTTTGGACAGATCTAAGAATAGGCAGGGCATGAGTTTATTGTTATCTCTGGCTAAGGAAATGGTGTTGGTAAAGGAGACGAGAGCAGTTGAGGTGCTGTGGTATAGATGAAAGCCATGCTGAGTAGGGGTGATCAGGTTACCTTGTAAGAGGTGGGCCAAAATTTGTGTACACAGTGTTCTAGCATTTTGAAGAGGGGAGAAAGTATAGCAATTGGTCGAAAGTTTAAAAGTTCTGAAGAATTGCCACCTTTGTGTATGGGTATTGTATAGAATGTTTTCCATAGAGTAGCAACAGTTGACTCTGAGATAGAGTGGTTAATCTGGAGGGAAACTGGGTATGCTATAGATGTAGCAGGGGATTTTAGGAAGAGAGATGCCAGGTTGTCTGCTGATGGAGAGCGGAGTTGAACTTGAGGAAGAGTTTTTTAATGTAGCTTGTGGGGACTGGCTTAAGAGAGGAGGAGTTTTCTTGAGGAGGAGTTGTAGGTGGTGAGGGATGAGGAGAGAAGTCTGCATAAGTTTACTTATGGTAACAATGAAATAAGAATTGAAGATAGTTGCAGTTTCAAGGGGTGAGTTGGGGCAGGGGCTGGGTGTAGATGGATTTCCTGGGTGAAGTATTTGTTAGTGTTACAGAACTCTTCGGGGTTTCTGAATTGTGTAGTCTGGGGTTGATGGTAGAAATTCTTTTTATCATTATTGTGTTTTTACTGAGATTTCGGAGTTCCCTATAGCTTTGGATGTGGGAGGGAGATTTTTGTCGTGGGCCAAAGTTTCCAGGCAGACTCTCTTTTTTGAATAAGTGATTGAGTTGAGTTTGTAAGCCAGGGGGTGTTGTGGTATTTGACTCTAACTCCACCTTCTTCAACATAATTAACTCCCTTACCCCTCCACATACTGTTAAAGTATGAAACAGTATCATCAAGAGGTAATGTAAAGAGGGTGGACCAGTCTATTTCAGAGAGAGAGTTATTGAATGTATCTGGGTTAAAGGTGAACAATTTCTGTCATTCTTTGAATTTGTGGGGTTTGGGAATGTGGGGAGGAGTCAGAGGTTTTGTATTGGGCAATGATCACTGATGGAGTTGGGTATTGTTTCTCGTTGAAGATAGAGGTTGGTATTGGAAACAAGAAATCCAGTCAATAATGGAACTGGAATTGGTGAATTTGTTATAGAATGTGAGAGAGGAGATGGGGTGGGTGTATCCATAAAGGTTAATGCTGGTGTTAGTGTTGAGGGTAAGCCAATTGATATTGTCATTCAGTATAATGATCTCATTGAGGTTGTGGTCAGATATTCAACTGAGAATCTGTTCTCGTATGGGTATGTTATCACTTGGTATGTAGATGGCAACTATTGATATGGTTTTGTGATTAAGTTTAAAGTTGGTTATAATGAGCTCAGCTGGGTGGAAGGAGGAGGAGGATTTGGTGGGTTGGTTAAGGTTAGGAGGTCAGAGTACAGAATAGCAACACCACCTCCTTTCTTATGGGGTCTATCTAGGAGTAGAATGTTGTATCCTGGGGGAGGAATCTCAGGTTTAAGCAGTAGAAAGAGGCAAAAACACCAAGTTCCTGAGGGTGCATATCTCAGATGACCTATCCTGGTTGACTCATATTAGCTACACAGTGAAGAAGGCACAACAAAACCTGCACTTTCTATGAAAATTGAGGAAGGCAAACCTGTCTTAGTCCATCCTCAAAGCCTTCTACAGGGGGACCATTGAGAGCATCCTCTCAAATAACCTCATAGTTTGGTATGGTAACTGCAAAGCATCTGACCACAAGGATCTCCTGGGTGTAGTGAGGACAGTGTAAAAAGTCATTGGTTCCTTGCTCCCATCCATGGATGATCTGCACAAGACTCTGTGTGTGGGAAAGGCTAGGAAGATAATCAATGATCCCACTCACCCTACCCATAGCATGTACTTCCATCTTTCCTTGAGCAGGCAGTACCACTGCTTACACTGCAAAAAACAGAACCATCTTCTTTCTAGCCATACGGCTGATGAACTTGAATGCCAGGCCTGACGGTGAATAATTAGATCAATATGTCACTTGCAATGAAGTATCAGCTGTAGTAAGCCCTCAGGAAAATTGCTTCAGTAACTGGTACAGTTAGCCAGATTTCTTATGCTATTACTTCCTGAATGTGCAATAATCAGGAGTGTACTACTTCATACATGTGCAATACGAGCATCAGAAAATATTATACTACATCTGATGAAGTGCAATATTCTAAGCAATCACAATGTGAAGTCATAGTCTTGCAATACTTATTAGTATAATACTGTCTAATGTCTTCCTGTCAAATTGTAGTAATTTATTGTGTTAATATTTTAATTATTACTGTATGTGCATTGATCTTACTGTCATTCAGACTATGTGCTCATTGTTATGTCTTGCATGGGGAGCAAAGTAACATAATTTCATTGAGCTTGCACTGCTTTGTATATCTGACAATAACATTTGCTTTAACTTTGACTAAAGAAAGAGAAGAGTTATTAAAATAGATATTTGATTATGTAATAGTTAATATGGACATTATAATTGCAGTACACTAACTATGATTTGAGAGAGAAAAAAGAGATACAAAAGAAAAGAAAGAGCTGATAAAAGAATGAAAGAGATTATGAGTTGTCATAATTTAATATTAGAGAATTTAAATAGCTATACATATAGGAGGGGAAATATTACATCAGAGATTGACTATGTTGTGATTTCCAAAAAATATAAAGATTATAGAGGAAGCAGTGCAGACAGGATATTCAGATCATATGGCTGTATGAATAGAAATTGAGGAAAATGAGCATATTACAATTGGAACTAAAAGAATTGAGATTAATTGGAATGAAAACAGGTGAGGGAAACATACTCCAGTTATGGAAAGAACATTTATCTATGAGAGATCATTATACTAATTGGCAGAATGGTGGTTTGTATTTAAAGAAAGATATAAATCAGATTATTTACAAGGGGCGCATGTAGTAAGATGAAAGGTAAGGCAGGATTATAAGAGATTACAAAATAAAACATTGAATTAGGAGAGAAATGAAAATGTTTTATATGAAAGAGGCATAGATATATAAATGGAATCAAGCAAAAATAAAGCAAAGATATTTTTTGCAAGGTAAAGTTTCTCCTTATTTGAGTTAAAGTTGAAGAAAAAAGTGGTATAATAAAGGAGATGAAATATGAGAAAGGGTTGGTGGTGAAGAGATGAGATGAAATTATGGAAATTAAAGTGAAGTTTGTTAAAAAGACTGTGACTAAACAAGAGTTAAATAGACTAAATGAATGGAATGTTAAACAATCTATTGAAAATATAAATAGAAAATTAGATAAACAGTTTAATGGAATTTAACTTGATAATGAAAGTTAATATTGGCTCTTTTGCAGCATCAGATTGAATAGGTTATTTCATGTATAAGAGTTTGGAATCATGACAAAAAGAAATAAAAGAAATGTTTACTTTTGTGTTAAATGAGTGGTTAAAAGATGGTATGTGTTATACACAATGGTATAATGACATTTGTATGGAAAAGAGGGAAATTAAGCATTGGAGACCAATTGTATTGAATAATACAGATTATAAGATATTTCTGAAAATATTACAAACAAGATTAGAAAATAAGATAGTGTTAGAGGATAGTATATATGGTATTAAAAGAAGAAGATGTCAAGAAATTATGATTGTTAGGAAAGTAGTATATGATATAAGGCAAGAAAGGAAATGAGAAATACTATTAGGTGATATAAATAAAGCTTTTGATACAATAGACCATGATGTATTATGAAAGATTTTGGAAGGTTACAATCTAAGTAAACAGTTACAGAACATAATTAAGTCAGTATGTAAGAATAGTAAAATAAAAGATTTGATAACATTGTTTGGTTAAGTTGGTTAAGTGAAGAAACAGTAATTAATAAGGGATTAAAACAATGTTGTCCAATGAGTAATATTTTATTTGTGACTGTTTTGAATTCTATAATAAAAAAATGAAGACATGAGGAAGGCAATGTACTTACAGAGTTGAAGGTATTGTATATCCAGTTATGTCATATGCAGAGGATATGATCCTCGTATGCAAGGATAGTAAAATGATGGAACAAGTAATTATTAGGACATGTGATTATTTGCAGAATATAGGAATGTCATTGAATAGTAGGAAAAGTAAAGGATTTGGTTTAGAGGAAATGAGAAAGGGAATTCAATTTGGAATGGAAGAAATTTCTGTTTTGGAAAAACATTTGGCTCTATAAAAGCAGTTTTACAGGAGTTAAGAGAGCTTAGTATTATATGGAGTAAATAAAGATTATCCTATAGAAAGAAAATACATTTAATAAATTCTATATGGATGGGAAAAATAGCATATCTGACAAGTATATATATAATGCCAAGAGACATAGAAAAACAAATGATTACTGAATTAATATTTAGATTTATTTTGGGTTCAAGATTAAACCCAGTTAAGAGGAATGTTATATATGGATAGGGATGATGGAGGGTTAGGTTTATTGAATCCTATTATTTATGGTGCATCTTTAAATTTATGTAGAGCATTAAAATGGATAAATGGAAATGACAATGATGGTATAACAAAACTGTTTAAGACAAAATATAATAGAGAATGGAATTTAATAAGACTGAATAAGAGAGAAAGAGAATGGAGAAATTTAGAAAGTTATAAACACTGTGGCATGCTAATTACAACATAAGCAGCTGGATTACATGCTAATTAGCTAATCTAGCATGGTGGAGCTATTCAACAAACTTTAAAGCAACTGTATAGATGCTGTGCTGGTGTTCCCAGTGAATTCCAAAACTTTTGGAATACAGTCATGGAAAGGAGTCTACACTGACAGAATAAAAAGTAAAAGGTATGAGATTTGTACAGAATGGACCTTAACATATAATAGCATTAGATAATAGGCTGGATGCAACAAAGGGGAAAAACGATAGCAACATAATCCTTTTTTGTGCCATAACAGAGATGCAACTTTCTCCCCCACCCCATAATGAACAGTACACTTGTAAATAATGCAGACAGATAAAAGTGTAAAAATGGCTGCTAATCAAAATAAATATAAAAAAACATTAAACAGACTATTCATAGTTACATGCCAGCATATGTAATATGTAGCTGATGAAATGCAGGCATATAATCTGAAAATCGGTACACCTCTGTGCAGATATATCCCAAAGTAATATACTCTCTTCTGGGTTAAAAACACAAATAATTCTCTCCTTCAGTTTCCCTAGCTACATAGTTACAATCTGGTGTAGATTTAGGGTTGTCAGCATGGTGAAAATGCAAGTGAGGTCTGAACTCATTAGAATTGCTGAATCCCAAATCCTTGGCTTTATGCATCAGATCTAAACATAGTGCAGACACTCTCAGTGTTTGTGTTTAATGGATGGCAGCTGTGAATGCTTACATTAGGTGGGTGTGTCCGGTTAGACTTGCAAAGTGTTACATATATGTCTATCAAGGTTAGAAATGCAAGTAATCAGTGCACATTTCAGAGTTTCTGTTACATTAACATCTGACCTCCTCTTCATTTGTTGGCAAATTGTGTTTTTGCTGTCAGTTTTTTATTATTTTATTATTTTTTGGCCATTGTTTGCTTGATGCAGTGCTTAGCCCAGTCACAGGAAACTGAGGAGTGAATGAAATGTTTGGATGTGTTTATCTTGTTTGCATGGCACTGAGATGTGGGCAAAAGTAAGACCTTAAGAATGATTAGTAAATAAGGGGATGTCATGTAACTATTCCAGTGGCAGCATTACTAAAGTATGACAGTATTGAGTCTGTGGAATACACCTGCTACTTAACTGACTCTGTGGCAGCAGGTGTTAATGCAGTGATACATTCCGGTTTGGGGCCAGATGGTACTGGGTCTGAATACAGCTGTATCTAATACTTTTAACTACTTTTCTATTACTGTTGTTGTGTGTTGGTGCCTGATGCACACCGTTATGCAGTAATGCATTAAAGACAAGAAATGGGGAAGATAAGACAGTGGTGAAATGGGGAACAAGCAGGGGGGAAGAACAAAGGGAAAGCAATCTAGGGATGTGGAGGAGAGAGGTAGAAAAGAACCATAGCTCTCCATTTCTTCAACAGTAAAAAGATGATAATATATGTGGAATATTAGCTGAATTTGGACGGTCACCTCCAGAGATGAGGTAACCACTACACAATCATGTTGTACAGCCAATTGGACAGAATTGAGTGTGTCAAGCAGATGTGTGCAAAATGGAGAGCTATGTGTGGGACTTTTTTTGTGGGACAGGTGCCCATTTTTTTACAAATATTTTTATTAAAGTTTATATATTCAAAACATGTATGACATTTAAGATATATAGAACTACAAGACTAAAAAGACAAACAGAGTGTTAGGAATACAACAACAAAAAAAAACTGTTTACAAGAGTGTCTACTATACAATAAGAATTCTAATAAATTACAAAAAATAACATTTACTATATATGTATTAATAATTATTAAGCACTTCTTTAAATTTCATCCCAGAGTTGTATGAAGAGGAAATTCTGGTTGTTCTTGTTTTGAATGTTGCTAGTTCTAGATGACAAACTTAAATTGCAAGATTTTTAAATTCATTAAAGGTTGGAGTGGATTCATTTTTGCAGTTGCTGGTAATAACTTTCCTTACTATTGTTAATATACTCCATACGAGTGGGTACTTTATTCTTGAGACACAAGCATGTATTGATATAGTAAGTGAAATTAATGATTTAAAGTACATTTATCAATAAATAAAGCTTTTAACAAAAGAGTAATATTATCCCAGAATGGTTTAATTTCAAAGCAATGAAAAAACATATCTTTCCATTCATCAGTTGGAGATTTATTATTAATAAGTTTAAAATATTCCAAATAACTAACTTTATAATATTGAGTTAGATTTTTACCACTTTATACAATTTGAACAATAGTCCTTTCTCCAGTATACTTTGTTGCATCAAAATTATTAAAAGATCAATACATTTAGGGACATAACTTCTAACAGTTTTATTGAATTAATTTTATATTCAATTAATTGTCTAAACTTTTGAATGTCTAGCCATAAATCATTATCTAAATCAAATTTGTTTATTATATTATCAACTGAATCCAGTATATCAAGTTCTTCTCTTTAAGAGTTAACATTGATGATAAGTTAAATGTAGAGATATTATTCTAAGTATAAGCTATAGGGACCATGATTAAAATCCATGCTTTGTATTCTGGGTTTCTGTAGATAAACATTTCTAAAGGTTGTCATTATCATGGAGATATAGGATAAATTGATTAGTTACTGTTATCTAAAAAATAAGTTTTAGCAACCAGTGCATTATCTTGTTTAATAGTAAATGATGGTGCAGATTTGTCAGATGAGTATATGTTAGCCAAATGCTTTCTTGAAACTCTGTCCATCTAGCTTTGTAGTTGATATTTAACCAGAGAAATATCATCTTGATGATTGATGAAATTGCATATAGTTCTAAGTCTGGTAAACCAATTATACCAAAAGACCAATCTCTAAAGTGGTGATTCAGTGCTACTCTAGGCTTGTTAGGATGGCAAACAAATTTCAGGATTAATGAATTGAACTCTTTTATATAATTTTAGGGGGAGGAAGAGCTAGAGATTGAATTATATATAAACTTTTTGGCAGAATAATCATCTCAATTATGGAAAGTCTCTTCCTTAGTGAAAAAAATTGTTCCATTTATTAATGATCTTCTTTATAGAAGTTAAGCTATTATTGTAATTAAAAGTTATGATATTGTGTATGTTGTCTGTTAAGGTTATCCCTAAATTAAGTTTTTTTTTGTCTTCTACAATATATTTAGAAAAACTTTTGTCCATATTATAGTTATTAGAATTCATGGGACATATTTTTGTTTTGTTATCATTAAAGCTAAGTCAATATTTTTCCTGAAAGCTTTCTATTGCAATAAAGACAGCAGAGAGAGATCTAGTACTTTCATTCACAGTCAAAAGAATATCATCAGCAAATAGTTGGATTTTTTTATTTAAATATTTGTTTAACTGTATGCTTTTAATATCTGAATTTGATCTTATGTAATTTGCAAATTGTTCCATAATTAAAGCAAAGTAAAGAGTAGTGGTGACAGATGACATTCCTGTTTAGCTCCTTTGGCAGTCCTAATAGTCTCTGACGTATATGGACCTATTTTATGTAAGCATAAGAATTTTCATAAAGGAGGTTAATAAGATGTAAGAAATTATTTGAGAAATTACATTCCTCTAAAACTAATAGAAGGTAATTGCAATTAACTGATTCAAAAGCATTATTAATGTCTAAACTTATTAGTGTTAAGCTATTTTTATGCTGCTACCATAATCAATTATGGCTAATATTATTTTAATATTATCATAGGAGTTCCTGTTTATTATGAAACCAGTTTGGTCATTGTTAATCAGAAACAGTAGGAACTGCTGAATTCTGTTAGCATGGATAGCCATAAATATTTTATAATCAATATTTAATAAAGAGATTAGTCAATAAGAAGAACAATCTGTAGGATCATTATCGGCTTTTAAAATTGGAGAAATAAGGGTGCAGTTCCAAGATGGAGGAATATTTGCTAGACCTTTGACTATGGAGAAAACTTTGATCAAAATACTTAAGGCATCTTTAGACAATAACTTATACGTTTCCTGTAATATACCATCATTAACAGGAGCCTTATTGGTTTTTAGTTTATTAATTTGAGCTTTAAGTTCAGATGATACTGGTTTATCAATTAGTTTAATCTGGTCTTCAGCTAATTTATTTTTAGTATTAATTTGAATAAAAGATTTAATAACTTCTTTTGAGTCCATTGTTGGATAATGTTGATTGTTTTTATTAAAAGTGAGATCTAAATTCTCTAAGAATGTCTTCTATTTCTGTAACCTTTGTTTCTCTATTTGGAGAATATAACTCTTTAATATGGCTGGATTTAATTAGCAATTTTGTTCTTGTAGCTAATTTATGCATGGATTTTGGATAAGTAGAATAGCTAACTATTTTAATCCTTTCTATATTTATCATAGTTTTATGATTTAGGACTTTCATATATTTACAATTTAAAGGTTAATTTCCTTTGTTAAATCAGAATTCCCATTTTGACTATCTAGTTTTAGCTTATCTAGTCTTTCATGTAAATCATTCAATTATTTGTGCCATTGTTTTTTCTTTAGGGCATACCAACTCATGATTTTACTATATAGATATGCTTTTAAAGCATCCCATAGGTACATCTTTGAGATGACATCTGTATAATTCATTTTAGTGAAGGTATGAACTTCTTTATTACTCTTATTAAAGAAATCTTTAAAATCTTTCAAGTTGTTTATATAGGTAGATATCCTTTTAATGGGAATATTGTTATTAAAGTTTAGAGTTAACTGAAAAGTTATGGCATTATTTTATTTATTTAACATTATAGTCAGAAAGTAGCCAAGAAGCAACTTAAACCTTACTTAGTCTACTGATTAAATCATTTGAATGATATACTCTAGCTATTCATGATTGTGATTTATGTCTGTGAGAAAAATGGGTAAAGAAGAGTGATTCTGGGTCTGAAAATACATTGATGTCCTTAATATTAAATAATTCTATGAATGCTGTTAATGCTTTTGGTGAGACAGGAGTCCTTCATTCTCTGGTGGTATTAGAATCTTCATCTTTTAACATACAATTGAATTTACTTGCTAATATAATACTGCCTTTTGAAATCTGAATAATCTGATCTAATTGACGTTTAACCATTTTAAGTCCTATTCCAGGGATCCAATACATGTTAATGAAGGTGCTTAATTTTCTTTTGATTTCTAGAGTTATTGAACAGAACATACCTTTGTAATCATTATAGGTAGCAAATTTCTCCACATAATAACCACCCCTCTTTTTTCTGGTTATATTATGAGCTAGATACAGTATAATTTATAGTATTAAGTCTGTCTATCATCTTATTTTAATAGATGTCGCCTGTAAAAAGATTACCTGAGATTTGAATAACTTTAGAAACTTATTTGTTTCCCTCTTGCAATCCATTAATATTGATGAAAATGCACTTTAGATATGTCATATATTAAACAATAAAAAAGTACAGATTGATATTATCAAACTTCCAGAAGTATGAAATGAACAATTGATCCCTTGCAAAACATTTGAACTGCATGCAATATATGTATGACCAATAAGTCTGTGATTATTGACAATACACTTATTAGTAACAATATTAGATACAAATAAAAACATATTTTCAAAGAGATTAAACATAAACATCTTTTACCCATCTTTCCCGTCATGGAGTCTAACACTCATAGTTTGAATAATGAATCTACCCAAATGTTCTCACCTATCAAATGAAGTATGTCCAATACCTCTCTACTACAATTAGTACAGTATGATCATTTAAAAGGAAGAAAATGAAGCAATTAAAAAACTTTACTCAGTGAACTTTTAACCAGTTTCTAGTTTATAAACTCATCTTTGTCTGTATTTTGAATGAAAGATGTAGAAATTATACAATAATGAGGACTCTACATCTATTATCTGTGCATCACCACTAATATTACTATATGAGGCAGCCAAAGTCAGGAAAAACAAGGAAAAATGGAAAAATTAAGTGGTTTGCAAGTAATACAGTGACATATTAACATCAAATAAGCACATTCAGATATGTAGAAACATATAGAGAGACTGTTAGTATGATATGATAGTACAACATGAAATTGCAATGTCATGCTTGTATATTAGGGATTTCCTAGTTAAGACATAAAAACAAAGACAAATATGATCCCTATTTAAAAAGAAGTCAAACATATAAAAGCTAAACATATTATATTGAGAGTGTCAATGATAGGTATACTCACCAAATTAGCTATTTAACTTCCTAGTAGTAATTACATACAAGTAGCATTAATGCTTCAGCCAAAAATTGCAAATATACAGTAAGGAAAATGTTCTAGTAGGTTAAAAAATGTGCATAACTAATTTAATAAACTATAGAAGTAAAACTCCAAGCTATGGTCCCAATACCAAGCTGAAAAGAAATATCAGCACTTCCTGAAGAACTATTCCTATTAGCTGTAACATGGATTTTCTGCATCTTTAAAAACTTCAATTTGGTTTCTTTACTTGACATTTAATGGCATGTTTACATTCAACAGAGCCCAACATAAAACTGGTAACCAACAAGTCTTACTGTATAATATTATTAGAAAACTTTGGCATGGATGTTGCACAATTATACTCTACACATTATATTTACATTAATATTCTGATATAGAAAAAGTAATAGAGTTTGTGTCTGAGTGTGGTTGTGAGTCAGAAAACTATATCAGGCTCAAACTAATATTCCTTAGTTGCAAAGGTCTAGGGAAACAAAAAATGATCCATTATTATATATGTTCCTTCCACAATCCTTTCTTTCTTTCCCTTTCTATTAGTTTTCTCTTCTATTTTCCTATCATTTTTAAATAACCTATTAACTCTGTAATAAAAAGACATCAGAGTGGATGTGAATGAGTGTAAAGATACATGTGAGTGTGCGGATCAGTGATAAAAAAAATAGCAGTTTTCATAGCTATCTTACATTAAAGTGAGAATTTTGTCCTGGAATTACTTTGTGCAATGACACAATTGTACTGTTAATTAAATGTGTCCAGCAAGTATCTGACTACATCCAACTACTGATCCAGACTGAATTTCAAAGTGTTGAATTATAAAATGGCCCTTTAACCCATCATGTTAAGCTTCAGACCAACCCATATCCTTCTGACATTAGTGCTGAAGTTCATCTCTAAATTACTGCTTAACAGACCCAAGAAAAAGCACACAATCTTGGTGGGAAACCAACAGGATTCAAATAAGCTTAAGTAAATGAAAAGAGCCCCAAGACCACAAGTAAGAGCATGAGTTTGGGAAAAAAAATGAACCGCTGTTCACAGCCTCAAGTAAAGGAAGCCACCACACCATCTATCACACTTCTGTCAAAAAAGGAGCTGTGTTAAAAGGCACTTTTCTAACTATACCATTCATAAGCAACATACAGGAAACAATCTGTTATATAAAAACAAAAGACATGAACCACTAAAGTGGTCTGTACTATTTCACGAGTAGGCTTTCAGAGTGGTGTCTTGGAAGGGATGCATAAGCTCCAAAATTAGGGATATTTCAGGACATTGGTCAAAGTTATATGCCTTTGTAGGCTGTTAGATTTGTAATTCAGATAGCCAAGCACTACTGCTGCCTACCGCAAAATAAAGTTAACTGAGGATATTTCATACAGTAAAACGCCTTTGTAGGCAGTTTAACTACGTAGTGCCATTGTTCAAAGTATTATGCCTTTGTAGGCTGTTTGTTACATTTGTAATGCAGATAGCTAAGCATTACTGCTGCCGACCACAAATAAGGTTAACAGAGGACATTTCATGCACTAAAATGCACTGTAGGCTGTTTAACTTCGTAGCACCATTGTACAAAGTAATGCACCTTTGCAGGCTGTTTGGTAAATTCCTAATGCTGATAGCTAAGCGTTACTGCTGTTGACTGCAAATAAGGTTAACTGAGGACTTTCCATGCAGTAAATTGCCTTTGTAGGCTGCTTGTTTAACTTCATAGTGCCATTGTTCAAAGTATTATGCTTTTGTAGGCTGTTATATTCTTAATGCAGATAGCTAAGTGCTACTGCTGCTGACTGCAAAATAAGGTTAGCTAAGGACATGTCATGCAGGAAAACGCCTTTGTAGGCTATTTGTTTAACTTCATAGCACAGACTGAAAAACACTATTGCTGCTGACCACTCCACTTCCTCATAGTGTCTGTAGTCCTCTTTGTAATCCAGGACATTTCCCAAAGTAATATGCCATCGTAGGCTATTTGTTACTCAGACAATGCACTCAGGTTGCCTAGTTTACATGTTATTATATAATGCTACTGTTGCCTGGTTTTATCCTACTGTAACATCTGTGTCAGTTAATAACTGCTACTAGGGTTAGTAGCTGCTTAGATTTGTCCTGCTGTGAAAACTGTAATATTTAACTACTGCTGCAAGTGTCTGTCATCTTTATTTGTTCTAGCTCTGTTAGATACTAGGGTTAGTAGTTGCCTGATTTTGCCCTATTGTGAAAACTGTATTATGTAACAACTGCTGTAAACTCCTGTTGTACTAGCTCTGTTAGATGTACTGCTAGCCCTTTTCTCTTAGTGTTGTGTTCCATCTCTGCTGCCTCCTTATCTTGTTACATTTCTTTCTTTACACCCCCTCTATACTCCTTGTTCTCCCCTTTCTTTGCCACTGAGACTACTTTCCTATTCCCTTGCTTAACTTGTGTTTGTTCTGCTCTTCTCCCTACAACTGTGTGTGCTGCGCTCCACCCCATTTATTGCATCCTAAGAAACCTCCCCTCTAAGGAATTCCGCTATGGGACTCTGCCAAACCCTCTGAAGTGCTCCAAACAGAGAACCCCTCTGCAGAAACTCTAATAGTGTATGTATTGTCATTGTAAACTTAATGCTTCTACCTGTGCCTCACTACTATGTTGCCTGTACTTTGCCCAGTGCTAGCCAAGCAGGCTATTGTGGTTTCTAAGTCTCTTGCACCTCAATCCCTCCTACCCTCTAAGCCACCTGATATATATTTCTGCCCACACACTTCTTTTATAGACTACTTTTCTACTCTGCTCTCTCCCAAGCCAACCCCACTCTCCCTACTTTTATACCCCACAAGCCTGCTGTACCTGGTACATTGAAGTACTACCTTTCTCCCCTCATTCTCTGTAGTATAGACTTACCTCTGATGTTTCTGTCCTTCTGGTAAAATCACACATTTCTCCTAAAGCTGACTGGTTTCTGTCAGACACCTTCTCTCCTGCTCTTCCCACTCCGCTGCGGGCTCACTCCGCTCCCTTACCCTACCCCCAATTCCCACTCACCCCACCACTCCTACATTTATTTCCATTGTAAATACCTCCCCCTCACTCTCTATCAATCCTTTTCCACTCAGCAGCCCCTCCTCAGCCTGCCTCCTCCTGCCAATCAAATCTACTCCCTCCCTACATTGTAGCCATGTCTGAATCCTGGCTAAAACCACATATTTGTGACTCCGAATTCCTCCCCCTGGGATTTCAATGCAGTAATGAATATTCGATGGACGATCAATTATGTTTTAATAGGTTCAATTTTGTTTAATTGATGTTTAATTGATGTCAATTGAATTAGAAGGAGTGTATATATAGTATGAAGTTTAAATGGTTTAGTGAAATCTGAAGAAGCGTGCCTTGGCAGCACGTGAAAGCGCTTATTCATTTATCTGCAATAAACTTCATTTTATGTTTCATTTTGTGGTGGTCCTATCCTGTTTTTTCCTGGGATTTCAATGTCTGAGAAATGACCGCATAAACAGAAAAGGTTGTGGTGTAGCCTTAATCTACACTAACCAACTATCCACAACCCCCTATCCCAATCATATCCCTCCATTCTACAATGAAGAACTAATAGTTAGCCTCCTAAAAATAAATAACCACAAAAGCATTTGCATTATATCCCTCTATATCCCCCCTGGTAATATCACTACTCTGGAGGAAATCCTCCTCTGGACATCCACCAATATTAAGCTAGAAACCTATATACTTGGAGATGTAAATATCGATTGGAACAAAATCAATAACCCTAATCCCACCATATCCATCAGTCTATGTACTTACTCCCAATTAACTAACTCCATCACCTGACCTAACAAAACAAACCCCCCTGGAACCATTCTAGACTGGATCCTTGTATCCCATCCTAATAAAGTCATAAAATCGGGCATAATACCTGACCCATTAGGAGACCACATCCCAGCCTTCACCCATAGAGCTACCCTCTCCTCTCCTAACCAACACCACTATATTCAAACACGTAATCTGTCAAACTTTAACCCCATTACTTTCTCTGACTCCCTAAAGCAAATTAACTGGAGCCCCCTAAAAACACTTCCACTAGACAAAGCCGTAGAATTTTTCAACTCAACCTTCATAAATGTCCTAAACTGCCTAGCTCCAATAAGAACTAAAAGAGTAAAATCAAAGACAGCCTCTTGGCTAACTAAAGACACCAAAAAACTTATGCTACAAAGAGATAAAACCTGGAAAGCCTATCTCAAAAACAAACAGCCTGAAACTTTACTTAAATACAAACAACTTCGCAAATTTACTAAAATAAAGTCATTAGAGATAAAAAGGCTTACTATATCAAACTTCAGTTTAACCATTCTAACAATCCTAAATGGTTCTGGAGTTCTATTAATTCCCTTCTCAACCCAAGTACCAAAACCAACCCCTGCCCTGACGACCATAAATCTGAGCCTAAAATAGCCTCCCTATTCAACTCCTTCTTCACCAACTCTGTAGCAGAACTAACCAAGGCCTTCCCAATCAACAACCCACCCCCTTAACTTATCCAACCATCCTCTCCCCCTACTATTCCTCCTCCTACATTTGCGCTCAAACCCATCTCAACCTCCTACATAAAGAAATTACTCTCTAAACTAAAACCATGCTCCAATGCCCCTGACAACATCCCAGCCTCCTTTCTAAAAATAGCTGCTGATGGCATCGCTCTCCCCATCAGCATCTTGATCAATAGATCTATGCTGGAATCCTATGTCCCCAAATTATGGAATGAAACCTTTTTTTCTACCTCTCCATAAAGGTGGCAAAAACAATAACATCTCAAACTTCTGCCCCATAGTTATCCTCTCCCCTATAAAATGCATCCACCTTCAGCTTATGCCATTCCTGGCCAATAATCAACTAATCACTCCTACCCAACATGGCTTCCAACCTGGCCATAGTACCAACTTCTTACACACAGTAAACCCTGCTCGCGACTCTGGTAAAATAGTTTCTACAGTTCTACTGGATCTGTCCAAAGCATTCAATACCATCTCCCATACCCACCTCATAAACATCTTTCCAATTTTAATCTCTCCCACAATACATTATCTTGGTTCTCCAGCTACCTTTCTGACAGGTCTCAAGCTGTAAAATGAGGAAAAAGCACCTCTACCTTCCTTCCTACCCCCACTGGGGTACCTCAAGGATCCATACTAGGTCCACTGCTATACAACATCTTTATTAATGACTTTCACAAATCCTTACCCAACATCAATATTGTACAATACGCAGATGATTTTACATTAATCTGCTGTGCCTCTAACTTTCCAGAGCTCCAAACAATGACACAATCAGCCTTCTCCACTACTGAAAAGTGGATGCTCCAAAACAATCTCTCTCTAAATGCCAACAAATCCAAAATTCTTCTATTCTCCCCCTCTAAAGCATTCCCTATTGATAAAAACTCATTCCAAATCATTAGCCAAAACAACTCCACCATAGAGGTTGTTCCCTTTGCCAAACTTCTAGGAGTTACCATCGATGAACACCTAAAATTTGATACTCATATCCAGAAAAACATCAAGAAAACCCATATAAAACCTGGCTTGCTATACAGAAACATCCACTTCCTCACATCTTCCACCAGACTAACTCTAGCCAATACCTATCTACTCCCCCCACTACTGTACAGGGCTCCTCTTCTAACAAATTTATCTGCCTCCCTTTCCTCTAAACTGGGAATCTGTTACAATAAAATTTCCAAATTTGCAACCAAAGCCAAATTCTCCTCTCACCATTGTACCTCCCTACATTTGTTAAACTGGCTTGAACTCTCCAACCACCTAGACTATCTTCAAATCTCTACAGCCCACAGACTAATATTTCATCCTTCCAAGTGCCTTGCACTAACCAACATCCTTCAACCTTATACCCCTCTGAGAACTCTCAGATCTACTCACCAAAACTTAATCTCTGTCCACAAACCCAACCTCCCTGCTGGGCAGCTTCTGTTTCATTCTCCTTAGCTAAAAAATGGAATACTCTTCCTTCTTCTCTAAGAACTTGCAAAAAACTTTAAACTTTTACAACTCAACTACATTCCTATCTTTACTCTAACAGGAAATGCAACTGCACCCTCTCCCCTTACCTGATAAACACTTCTATCATCTTAAGACCTGACTACCGCTGTCTTCAACCTAGCCTATCACAAATGTAAATAGTGTAAATAAATGTGTATTGTGTATCCACAGTCTTATGCCTGTTCTCTTGCATGAAGTGAAATTGTAAAGGCTTTTTCTTTTCCACAATTGTAGCTGTGACTAATGTATGTAAAGCAAACATTTTGTAGTTAAACTATGTAACACCTGTAACTAATGTATGTAAAGCAAACATTTTGTAGCTAAACTATGTAAAGCGGAGCTTCTCTTCCCTGGGCCTCCACTGAAAATGGGCTCCCTGAGCCCAGTGGACCTCCCCGGTCATCAAACTGGAAATAAATAAATATGAGCAGAGTGAGAAACACCTGAGGCAACACTTCTACAAGTCTAAAAATACAAGTATCTCAGCACCTGTACCATTTTACTAGAGCAGGACTGTTAGAATATCAAAACAACAGGAAAATACATAAGTTACTGTGATTAAAGTAATTAGCCTGAGCCAAAACAACTAGAATACAGGATAACTAGTTAAATTTAACAGTTAAAATGCATACCCTAACACATTAAAACATAGAAGTCAAACTAAGATAACTGATTAATTTACTATAAAATTATTTAAAATAATTAAATGAATAAATAAAATAACATAAACTCTAATGAGTACTCTAACTACCAGCCAATAGCTCTGTTATCACCCTTAGCAAAGATTATGCAGAAATGCATTCACCATCAACTATTAAACCACTTGACACAACACAACATAATAGCTAACTGCCAACATGGCTTTAGGCCATCGCATAGTACCACAACTGCTCTATTATCCTTTACTGATGCCATCAATAGAAATCACAATGAAAACAAACTCTCAAATGCACTCTTTATTGACCTCTCAAAAGTTTTTGATATGGTAAACCATACCCTTCTTATAAATATTCTTCAATTCCTTTCCTTTGACTCTCAAGCTATTCAATGGTTCAAGTCCTACCTCAGCAACAGACAGCAGGCAGTACTCTGGGAAAATAACATATCTTCTCTCCTGCCAGTTACACTTGGCATCCCCCAGGGCTCTATTTTGGGACCTCTCCTATTCTCACTATTTATCAATAACCTCCATGTTGCAATTCTCAAGCCACCTGCATACAATATGCAGATGATTCTACACTAATATGCTCATTTAACTCCATATCAGAACTACATTCCCTAACCCAAAACGTATTTAACTCAGTAGAGACATGGTTCTCAACACGTTGCCTCCTTCTCAATGCTAAAAAAAACACGCTCCTACTCTTCACACCCACCAATAAGTCTCCTCCCTTAGATTTTTCAGTCAGTTCCAGTAATAACATCCTTATATCCCCTGCCCCTACCATGAAATTGTTAGGAATAACTATTGACAATTACCTTAATTTTGATAGCCACATAAACACCATAAAGGCAGTTAACAGGAAAATAGGCTCCTTATATAGAATCAAATCGTTCTTAACTCCAACAGCTAGAATTAAGATTGCTCACATGCACTTAATTTCAACTCTTCTGTATGCCTCACCCATATACACTAACCTAAAGAAAAATAATTTCATCAAACTAGCTAATTCCTACAACAGCATAGCCAGATTTGCCACAGACAATCCCTTTCGAACTCACCACTGTCATAATCTGCAGCATCTAGGCTGGCTTGAACTACAAAACAACCTAATATTCTCCCAACTCACCATTGCCCACAAGATATTCTACCAACCTAACAGCCCTCCCATACTCTCCAACCTCATAATGCCCTACAAAAATCTAAATTCACTACACTCATCTAACAAACTTCTGGCTGGCATAAATAAAGAGATTGAGGAATATTTTAGGTTGAATTTTATAATTGATTACAACTGTTGGTATTAATATGCACATGTATATTTATTGACATTTATTGGCCTTATTACCACTTCTATTTGTAGCATTTTTTGATTTTTAAATTTAAACCTGTTTTAATTCATGTCTTGCATTTTTTTTTATGTTGCACTGTTGCTTTATTTTGAGTTGTATTTTTAAATGATTAATTGATGATGTCATTATATGTGTTTTATATAAAAGGGAGTGGTTCTTCACCATTCTTGTCATTTGTATTCTGAAGAAGTCTGAATAAAGACAAAACCTAGGTTAATTCGTGGTCCTGTTTCTTCAAGTGGTTTGCTTTTTAGAGTTGGTTGGCTTCCTTGAGGCCTTTGCTGGTCTGATCTGTGTTTGTTTTGGCATAAGTAAAACCAACAACCTAGCTGGAGCCTCCCTGTTTTCTAATACAGTGGGCAAAAAATGGAACCTATTACCTAATGAACTAACACTACTCTCTTCCTTACCTCTCTTTAAACAAAACCTCAAAAGACACCTAATAACACATTGGTTATGTCCTTGCAATAACCCTTCTAATCCTCTGCTTTCTCCACCCATATCTCTCTCACCACACGTACTCCTACTTTACTGCTTAGCCCCCAGAAGCAGGCTTGATACTAGTAAACACAACCTAACTTACGTTCTACACCTTACCTTGATGAAGTACTACAATTCTCTTTTATCTCACTGTATAATAACTTCTCTTTACTTTATCTAAATTCTATAATGTAATCGACTTCCTGACTTGTATGTGTTGTAATTTTTTTTGCAAATCTTCATTATTTATGTAACAATTGTGATCTATTTGCTCTCAAAATTTGTAATGTTTGGAGCTTTTCTCCCCAGGCCTCTACTGAAAATGGAAATAAATCCAGTTAGACTAGCCCGGTTAACAAATGTAAAATAAATAAAATAAAAAATAAATAAAATTAAAAAAAAAACTGAAACAAAGGAGACTTGAATGTAACTAGACATGAATGTTACTTAAATAATAATAAAAAATGGCATTGAAAGTTAATTATACTAAACCTGAGAGATAAATAAATGATAGTTACTAGAAGTTATATATTGATTGTTTATTAATGAAGCTAAAACCCGGATTAAGATAAAAAGGCATAATTACTTAATGTAGAATGCATCCATGTTTCCTTTCTTAGTTTTAAAATTGATTAGAGAAAATAAGATATTTTTAAAACAAAAAATAATAAAAAAATATAATTGCATACAAGGTAAGATGATGATAAGCAGTTTAGCTTAAAAATTATTTTTTCTTTTAACTTTTCTCTTTTCATTGCTCTTCCATCCATTCCTTTCAGCTTGCCTTTTCAAAGAACTGTTATAATTCATATCTTCTATCTGATCTATTATATTGTTAGATTTCAGGAATGTCATAGCAGCATCCAAGTCATCAAAGTGCTTGATCCCATCTGGAAGAAATATTTGAGGCCTGGCAGGGATTAGCAAATGAACTTTAAGCTGTTTTTTTTTTTTTCTTTAGGTCCTTTATTAAAGGAAGAAAGCATTTTCTTTTGGACATAACAGTCATAGAATAATGATTGTCAAACCTTATTATTCTGTCTTTTATCTTGATAGGAGAATTAGACCAGGCAGATTTAAGGATTATTTCTTTGTGCTGAGATGAAAAAAAAAATCTTACAATTGTAGCTCTCATAGAAGGATTATTTTTTAAGGAAGATGTAACCAAGGATCTATGAGTTCTTTCAATTCCAAATGACACATCTTCAGGCAAGTCTAGAATCTGAGGAAGCCAAGATGTTAAAAAGTTTGTCATACATTCTCCTATTTTTTTCTGGGGGACGAAAGATATGAATATTGTTTCTTACAGACCTATTTTCCAAGTCATCAATTTTGTTTAGCAGAAGAGTATTATGTTTCAGTAAAAACTCAAAATTATTTTTATCTTCATTTACTCTCACTTCAATGTCATTTAATGCATCTTCTATACCAGATATTTCAGATTTCTGCTGTTTTAAAGCCTCAGTAATTGGTTCCATCTGTTTAGAGCAATTTTCTTTGAAGTTTTCTGTTTTGCTGTCCATTTTATCCATCTTTAGAGAAAGTCCCTTTATATTCAAAATAACAGATTGAAGATCCTTTTTAAAAGTTAAGTCCTGAGAATTAGTTTTAGTGTGACTCAATTTGAAGTTATGTGTGAAGAAATCTTCAGGATAAAAAATTGACAGGAAAATATTGAGATATAAGGAAACAATTATAATATCCTTCAATACAAGTTAGAATAATTATATCCACATGGAAAAATCAGTTAGGATAGTTTAGAAATATAATTTCCTGTCAGAAATAGAAATAGTACCAGAGCAGGTAAAATCTCCTGCTAGTCTGTCAGCATCCTAACCATGCCCCACATTTTTTTTTGAGAGAGAGAAGAATGTTGGGGAAGGGACATAAATATGTCTGGGTCAGGTAAGTTGGGTAGGTGAGGAAGCAATCACAGATAGACAAGACAGACAAGACACAGGGAGGTGATGGACACAAGAGTTTGGTGGACACCATGGTTGGGGTGAGGGTGGGGACATCCAGAACCCATGGTTGTCAAGCTGAGTGACACTGAGAATTGAATCCTCACCCACTGGACTGTCATCATGGTCACTTCACTCCACTGCAGGCTGGAGTGCTTGACATCTGCATCTCCTCCTCCTTGTATTACACAAAATGAGGGAAAGCCTTCCTAGCCAGCATAGGCATGCACCAACAGTGCAGTGCACAATCTTATGCACCATACCTGGCAGTTCATCTCAGGTGATAAACTCACCACCTCCATTACTGCTCCTGGAGGGAACCACTGGACTATCCTGAGGGGGCAGGTAGTGCAGGGGTAGCAGAGGGGGGTGCTGTCAGGTTGGCTCCCAGATGTGCTGGGAAACAGTGTCAGAGCTGGTTGAGTAGGGGCAGGTAGATCTTGTGGGGCAGGCCTACCATGCTGTGCTGTCAACCATTTCATGATGTCGTACACGTAGATGACATGGACACATTTTGATGAATGTAATAAAATAAAACAAAAAATAAAAAATAAATAAAATAAAAAAGATGAGTTGGGTGGGAGAAAAAAAGAGATAACATTAGCACCTTCATATGTGACACACAATGCATTAATACTATTATTTGACTCTATTATCTTAACATCTTCTCTTAGCACTACCACCTCCTAGCAGATAACTTTTACTTGTAAGACTACCAGCTACTAAGAGAGGCACATTATAGTACAGATTGCAGCAAGTACTCTTTGACATATGCATATATTGCACATATGTGTGTTGCAGTTATACAGATTATATTTTACAGCAGGGCATCTGTGCCACTGCTATAAAGGTTTTAATGTAGTTTAAATATAAATGCAGAATTAACAGCATTGTATACTTGGGAAGTGTGGTATTTGAACCCATAACCTCTGACTACAGTCTAATATTGTACGCTTGGTTTGTGCTATAGACAAATGCATGGATACTTGCTATTACAACTGAGATATACATGCTCAATTTGATATTCTAATATTGGACTCTTGGTTTCTGCTGCAGACTAATGCATGCATACTTGCTTTTACAGTTGAGATATGCAAGCTTAATTCGATACAACAGCTATCTTTAATGTTTAATGCTACAATAGCAGTACTCTTCTGCTGCATGCATACCACATGCTCCCCTCCTCCTTGCCAATTTAGCATAATGAGTTCTCACATTTACCTCTCTTTCCCTGGCAGCTGTGGAAAAAAACAGAACAGAATACCAATATGAATACCTGTCTTGCCTATATTCAGATTTTCACTCTTACAAGTACTGTCTGTAGTTTATACTTACATACGTGTGGGATGTCTTCTGTCCTAAATTCCTCAATCCAAGCATCAAGTGTAGCCCTCTTCCTTCTTCGGAAATCATTGTAATGATGCTTACATTGGTCAGTAGTGCAGGGGATACCGGTGGCACTGGTTAAAACCCAGGCCAAGCTATCTCATTCCTCTGACTTAAACTGGGACCCAGAATAGCCCCCCTGCAGTAGCCTGGTGCTGTGGTGTTTCGCTAGGAGCCCAACAAAAATCTTGGACACCCCATCTCTGAGCCCTAAATCACACACCCTCTCCAGAAATGTCTTCCATTGTGTTTACTGGAAGTGCATACACTGTTTGAAAATATTGCTTACCATCGTGCAAACACGGTGCTTGGCAGTGAGTACCCTCAAGACCCTTGTTTACTCGATGGTAAATGGTGTGCAAAAGTGGCAAGCAGTGAAAAATTACACAGGCAGTTGTGTGTGTGTTTAGCAAATCTGAAGGCCATACCAGTCCAGATAGCAGAACTATACTTACAGAACTATACTTACAGGAACATAGTACACAGTATATCCGCAGACATACATTTGCTAATAAATGTAATAATACATAGATAAATAAATAAATGACAATATTAGTGTCTCAGCCCTCATACATATAATCAATATCATGTACACTATGTCAAGTGTTATAAGTGAGAGTGATTATAATGGAAAGTGGAACAACAGTAAAATTGTATGGAATATGCTGTATTTGAACCCAGGACCAGGTGTATGGCAGTCCTACATTTACACCTGTTGCCACAACAGAGTTGAAATAACAGCTGTTCATGTTTCAGTTCATTGCTATAAACTGCATTAATTGAATGTATCTGGTTTCTATTTTTGGCTGTCTGTTTTCTGGGTGGTCCAGTTTGCACACTGCTCTGCTTTGCACAAATGAGATAATCAACCTGACATTCTGTTTTCTCCATTTCCTGTCTTTGGCCTAAGCAGCATATTGTACAAACAATTGCTGAAAAAAAGGGAGATCTAGTTGAAATAAGGAAAAGCAATCTATGACAGAAAATGTTAGTACACATGAGATATTTCTACACAGGTCTGGATTTCAGCTCTCACTCCAATGCACCTTCAGAAAACAGGATGGGTGCCTTATCCCTCTTTGCCACCAAACAGCTTTGCAGCAGAGAACTGAGGTCATTCTTCATACACCAACTGCTATAGAATGTACACTGATATCACATCATAAACTGTTATTTCTACATTTATTATATTTAGACATAGTGACTACACAACCTCTTATGATTACTGCTTGCAAATATACAGCTCTGTCTACCTTTCTGTATTTCTTGGTCATTTATCAGTTATCTGACCAGTAATCTGAGACATTCAGTATGTAAACCATTCTATATAATTGGCCTTAAAATGTGTGAGGATATTAACTGAGAATAATATGATATGCAGTTGCCAACAACTGAAGGGCAGGTTGGATGGCACAAACAAGCATAGACTGTTTGTTTTGGGGGGCAAAGGTGAGTTACTGCTATGGCACATACAAGGGTACACTGTTCGTTTGGTGGGGGAACAATCCGAGTTACTTTTATGTTACAAACAAGCATAGACTGTTCTTTTGGGGCAAGCAAAGGTGAGTTACTGTTATGGCACTAACAAGAATGGACTGTTCTTTTGGGGGTGGCAAAGTTGAGTTACTGTTATGGCACAGACAAGACTGGACTGTTCTTTTGGGGGGAAAGGTGAGTTACTGCAATGGTGCAAGCAATGATATGTTGCTTTTGTTACACTTCTTGTTTTGCATCCTGCCTGTTGCTTGATCTTTTGAGGGTTGTGAAGTCAGAAACTGCAATGTGTATCATTACTTTCTAAAATTCTCTCTTTAATGGTATTCCAGGACAAATGTATGGTGCTAAACTGAGGGCATGCAGTATCATCAGTACTTTTGAGAGGTATGACTGTGTGAATCATTGATGCCTGAGGCCTACTACTTACTAATGGACACATATAAGTCAAATAAGTCTCTGCTGTCACATGTTAAAGTAATTTCTGTACAAATCTCCTGCCTTTTACTTGCTTATTATACCAAGTGCTGAAATACAAGGATATCCCATAAAATTATCAAACAATACAGTCCAGGTTCAAGACTTACCTTGTAGCTGAAATACAAGGCTATCCCATAAAATTATCAAATAATACAGTCCAGGTTCAAGACTTACCTTGTAAATGCAGCAGTTACCACAGTGTTAGTTCAGGGTAACTCTGTCTGATGCAATCAGTACACAGCCAATATATGGAAAGGTAAAGATTATGTGAGTTGCCTGGCATCAATGTTACTATATGTATGTGAGTAGGAGGATGTTTTATGGCCCCTAGGTGGTGAGTGAGTGTGCTATGCATTGTCCCTTAGCCAATGCAATGGCATAGTGAGCAGGCCTATAACTGCCTACACCCACAGCAGCTGGTGGTTTCCCCCTCTGACTCCTCATCTGCTTTTGGCTGTAGTGATCTTAGAATTGGTGATGGGATGTGTGCCTCTTCCCTTGCTGATCCTGCTGCAGCTGTTTCCTCATGATTATGTTATGTAGCATGGCACATACTGTGCTGATTTCTGTACATGTCCATTGATTGTACTGCAGGGCTCCCCCAGATGTATCTAGGTTCCATAACCATGACTTCAGCAGCCTAAATACATGCTCTATGACATTTCTGGATTGACCATGTGCCTTATTAGGGCATTCTTCTGTGGGTGTGTGTGCATTTCTGATGCGTGTCATTAGCCATGGTTCCAATGCATAGCCTGCATCTCCCAGTAAATGAACCCGTGGGATATTCCCCCCAGCAAACATCTGGTACAGTTGGGAGGTGTGCCAGATATGTTCATCATGGTAACCACCAGGGTTGCCAGCACACATGTTCAAGATGATTCCTTTTGCATTAGACGTGACTTGGCAGTTGATCGAGTGGTAGCCCTTTCTGTTAATGTAGAGCTTACCCTGTTCCCCAGGTGGTGCCTTAATTTCTACATGAGTGCAATTTATGGCACCCCATACTTCAGTGTAGTGCACTACCCAGTAGAACTGTTGCATGTTTCTGGCTGTCTCCTCAGAACTACATGGAAAATATATGTGCTCACTGGCATGTTAGAGCATAGCATCCAGAAATTGGTGGAGGATCCTGGATGCTGATGCCTATGACAAACCACCAACATGCCCCATGTTGGTCTCTGAAAGGTATCTTTAGCTAAGATTCTAAGGGATACACACCTTAGTTTCCACTGTAATGGCTTCCTCTCAGTTGGCTCTGGCTCTGAGTTGAGGGCAGCAGAGATCACAGAGTTCCTGTAGTGTGTCCCTGTCCACCATATAATGCTCTACAAGTTCCATGTCATGTAGGTTTTGAAAAGTTAAACAGGGCCTGAAAACTCTTCTTTTTCTCAACTTAGGCCTATTACCAGCAGCAGCAGCATTGGCTTTAGCCTGTAGCACATACAAATGGATTAAAGCTGCAGCAGCCCCTCCCATTCTGTCCGTGTAGACTGTCCATGTCTGTACTCCAAATGTTTTGAAATCTGCAAGAAAAGACAGCACGGAGTCTACATGGATACTTTATAGCTTGTTAAATAGCATCACTGTGTTGAATTGGTTGATTAACATGCAATTCAGCTGCTTATGTTGTAATTAACATCTGTGAAACAGACAAAGGCAGATGCAATCCATTAATAATGTGCACAATATAAAAAGGCAACCATGTAGCTAGCCAAACTGATGATGAGGATAGTTGTTTATGTTTGGAAGACTACAAAAATGTTTTTTCTTCAGGATATATCTGTAAGGAGGAGTACTGAACTTCAGCAGATATGCTCCCATTTTGTCACCTACATACTGCATATTCTGGAATGTATTTATAAATCATATGAAGCAAAGGCTTTTACACTTTTATCTGTATGCATTAGAAGTGTACTGATGGTATGGGTATGTTTGTCAAGTCATTTTAGAGGTACACATGATTGCCAATACATGAAAATGGAATGCTGTGTGATAAATATGTACAAATGTTTCAGGGGTAGGTCTTTTGATAGCACTTTCAGCATTTCAAAAATGTTTTATTATCAAAATGGGCCATTTTCCTGTTCTTTCATTAGGTGGCAAAGATGAGTTACTGTTATGGTACAAACAAGAATGGGCTGTTCCTTTGGGGACAGCAAAGGTGTTACTGTTATGGCACAAACAAGGATATTTTGCTCTTGTTACTGTCCTTGTTTTGCATCCTGTCTGTTGTTAGTATTTTACATCTTTAGACTGTTTTATGTTTCTCCAGTAGGTAATACTGACTGGCTACCTTTTCTGTTTTATCTGGGAACAGTTATTTTGTAGTTATGTGATACTTATGTGTATTATACTTCTGTTGTATTTTAGGATACCTACAAATATGTCACTCAGGTGTGTCAGTCCAAGAAGACCCCCCCCCCCTTCACCAATGCTGAAAAACAAGTAATTATTGATGGGTTTAGGCAACATGGTGCTTTTCTCCTGGAAAAGAGATGGGGAGATATGGCATGTGGGATGCAAATATGGCAGCAGGTTGTCCAGCATGTCAATGCCATGGACGGTCACTGCAGAACATACGAATAGGTGCACTACAGGGCCGCTGACATGATCACATCTGAATGGAGGCTAGCAGCTGCAGTGGACTGTGACCAAATGGTTACCAGGGGAGGGTCTGCTAGGGAATGACCATTAACCCACAATGAATATTTCTTGACCAATATCAGAGATCCAGACAGCTCCCAGGAGAGTACAGTACAACATGTCCTGGATGGGGGTGTAATACCTTGCAAAACAGCAAGCACATCCCAGGAGGAGCTTCAAGGTAGGCTTTATTATCAGAACAACTGAATACTGTGTATAGTAAAACAATTGAAACAAATAAGTTAATTCTGTGTCACATGTCTTTTTTTTGGGGGGGGGGTTGAAGACTGCTACAGTGATAAGCTTAGCTTGGAGTTGTCAGCTATGTTCTTCTTGAAAGTAGAGTTAATGCACATATAAAGGGGTAAATGTATTACCCCCTGTGTTGCTGTTAATTGTGATGAGGTTGCCCTTACCTCTTGCTTAACTTCTTCCGGGACTATCTGGACTACAGTACAGCATGCTTTCTGCAGATGGTAAGCCAAATATGTTTATGTCAATACTGCTGAGCAAATTAAAGAAATATTGTAGTGTGTGATTTTGATCTGAGACCTGTTGTGTGTGTTGCTGTACTATTTGTAATGGTGGCAGCACTGTTAGTTTGTTAGCATATATTGCACTATAGTAGTGCTGATATTAATGTATTCCTGTGTTTCTTGCTTTTTATCACAGGAGATCATGACAGTGGGAGTGTGGGCCCTGTGCCACCTGATGTCAGCGTATCAGCAGATTCTGATGATTGTGGCCAAACAGAGGCACAGTCAGGGGGTGCAGAGGTTGAATCTGACACAGAGGTTGACATACAGCCATCCCATTCATTTCCATCAGACACAGTCAGTAGGCCTACACCTACCCAGTCCACTGATCCCACAGATATTGGACAGGAGGAGGTTGAGGGCATTGATCAGGAAAGTGTGGCTACAGTGGCTTCAGTGCCTGTTGAGTCTGTCTGTAGCCAAAGTGTGGGTGAGGTGCCACATGGGAGGATTGATAGAGGTGCTTGGAAGGGGGCCTGCTGTCCCTCTTCTACCTGGTACAGGTCTCACTTCCTATGCCACTCAACATATGTTCAGGGCCATCATGGAGGTGCAGGCATGTTCCCATAGGTGCTCCAGACAAATGCTTAGAGTTGTACATGTGACACACACTGACATGTGTGACTGCCTCCACAGTGTTGCTAATTCACTGGATCAGATGAATGACACTTGGAACAAGGGGTATCTGTGATGGACCGAGGGGTGTCTGTCATGGAATGAGCAGTGTCTGTGATGGAATGTCTGCTGGGAGGGGAATGGCATCGTCATGGACATAGATGAGCTACATCATCCGCTGTCAGCCAAAGTGGCTGTGCCAAATCACACTGCCATAGTGGAAGTACTTCCACTGCGCCATCATTGAGTATCCTGTCCATACCCAGATGTGGCAGGCAATGGGGTTGTGGTCCTGGGCATCCCCATGAACAGAGCTTGTCCAGCAGACATTAGTCATGTTCAGGTAGCAGTACTGTAACTGACCTTGGTAATGGAGGTGCAAGTGCAACTCCTGACAGAGCCAGTTTTCATGGTTGGGGACAACAACAATGAACTGCCACCTCTACCACTCATGGCTCACATCTGTCTGATAGACCAAGACATTGAGCTAGCACAGAGCTTGGCTGTTTTCATGCAGGCACTCACACACCAATATCACCTGAAGGACTACAACAGACACACACATAACAGTTACTCATTTTGTCTCACTGGCCATGTGTTGTTTTATCCCAATGTCTGCCTTCTTCTCCTTCTTACTCACACACACACACACTGACCTTTTGTGTCAGCCTAGGCTTCCTGCCCCCCAACACAACACCCTGTGCAAGTGATAGCATCAAAATTTCATAGCTTTATAGTGAATGCTCTTGTAAGGGTTGTGAAGTTAGAAACTGAAATGTGGATCATTACTTTCTAACTTCTCTCTGTAATGACCCACACACAATATCCTGTGCAAGTGATAACTGTGACATATCCCTGTTTTCTATCTTTTGGATTCAAGGATACAAAAGCTGTATTTGTGTTGTTGAACTGGTCATTGCACCTTTGACTTATACTGGGCTTTGAAAGTTAAACAGTTGCTGGCATCACAATTTCACAACTTTATAGTGAGTGCTCTTGTATGGGTTAAGTCAGAAACTGCAAAGTATATCATTACTTTCAAACTTCTCTCTGTAATGATCCCGATACAGCCCCCTGTGCAAGTGATGATAACTGTGACATATCCCTGTTTTTCATCTTTTGGATTCAAGGATACAAAAGCTCTGTCTGATGCTCAGGGTGCATAGCTGACTTAGTGCTTAGTATATCTGCATGTGTGTTGTTAAAATTGGTCATTGTACCTTTGACTTATATTGGCCTTGGAAAGTAGACAGTTGATAGCATCAAAATTTCACAACTTTATAATGAATGCTCCTGTAAGGGTTGTTAAGTCAGAAACTACAATATGTATCATTACTTTCTAACTTCTCTTACTGATTTTCCAGGACAAATGCTTGGTGCACATCATAAGTCACGCCATCATATTCAGATCTTAGGATTGTATGACAGCACTGTAGTTAAACATCATCAGAACAATAATACAATATAATGCTCTGTTTTGCATGTACCTCAACAGACACATGCAGCAGCTGGACAGACCACAGGGCTTTCTTGGCAAGATAACACAGGGCCTACAAACCATGCCATGATGTATGTGGCTAGATTAAAAGTCATGCCACTGTAATCTGTCTGCTTTAGGATGAGGTGATGTCTGCCTGGCCTCCAGACCAGTGTCTGACCATGCTGTGGTGGGATGAATGCATATGCAAAAATCTAATATAGCTGACGACATCAACAGTGTCTATTGAGAATATGGTAATAACTTTGTCCCACATACTGTAGTAAAAGGCTGTATGTAATGTCAAGCTAGAGCACACACACAGTGGACTGCAGTGAGAATAAAACCTCTACCTGTCTAAGGTACACAGACTACAGAACACAGTACTTAACCACCATGGCACAAGTCTGATTTTTGTAAGACTACAGTTTAACTTATAGTACATGATATCAACAGCCCATGTGTGAGACAAGATGTTGGCAGGCCTGAATAGGTTCATACAAGGCTAGTACCATAATGGCTCTAGGTTCATAGGTTCATAAGAGGTTACTAGGCCAATGGCTGTAGGGCCTTTTCAAGCCTTGCCAGATTGTACCATTGTTCCCTTATAGACCAAGATATTTAGTCCATATTTGCGAATCCATGATCAGTACTGGTTGCCCCTGTCTAAGATTAACGTAAGTGAAACTCCTGGGGTAAATTTATGGTTTCCCACCCAAATGTCCAAGTTATGCTTAAATAGGGTCATTGAGGTGCTCAGTTTCATATGAAATTGGAGTTTCTTCCATAGGAGTGGCAATCTCTAGGTGACAAATCTGTCTTTCCAGCATGTCCTGTTGATGTTGCAGGATAGGTTAAGGTCCCTAGAGCAAGTGAGTCTTGTTCTTGTCCCATTTGATTTGCAGAGGTGCAGCATTTCCATTAGGGCATGGTTCATTACTGCTCTGTAGGCCAGCCACAAGTCGCCTCTCAGCAGTCTATAAGATACAGAATACAATGACAGGGCCTTCAGTATGTTCATGTAGGTAATGTGTTTGAAGTCCCTGGATTTTCTTAGTGAGAAACCTCTGAGATCTCTCCAGCTGCTGCAGGTGTCTAGTAAGTACATGCAAAAGGGAGCATTTTACTCTATTGTTGGCCTTATGAGGGATGAGTACAATGGAGTTATAACATCCTTATTCTTGGATGCTTTGCCCTTACTTATGAGGTGTGCAACATAAGGGACCTTCCTTACCACTGTGGATACATGATGATCAAAGATGAGGTTGCTATCAACCTGTATTTCCAAATTTCTCACCATCGGGTTGGAACATAGTGGGTATTATTAATTGTGTAATTCACAGGGACTTCTCCTTCATGAAAAGGGATAATACTGCATTGTTTTGGGTTAACTTTAAGTCTGTGGCTTTGGCAACAATCATTTATGTATGTAAGCCCATTTCGTAGAATGTTGACATTGTTTGGGAATTCAATAACTGCACACAGTTTGCAGTCATCAGTGAACTTGCTGAGCCACAGGCCATCTGTTATTGCCTGAATTTCTGAGAAATAGATTCCAAACAGTAGGAGGCCCAGCACAGACCCTTGTGGAACAGCACTAGTAATCCCCAACTATGACTGTATGCATTCTGTTGGTGAGTCAGTTGGCTGCCCATCTAATGATGTATGGGTTAATCCCCAGCTGGGTGAGTTTCTCAGTGATGCCTGAGTGGAGGATTTGATGTATGGGTTAATCCCCAGCTGGGTGAGTTTCTCAGTGATGCCTGAGTGGAGGATTGTATCTAAACCCTTGGCAAAGTTGAGATATAGCAATATGTACTGATTTGCCTTCATCCAGGGCTTTAGTGACACTTTTGAAGAATTCTACTAGGTTTAACAGGCATGATCTGCCCTTAATGAAGCCAAACTGGGTCAGGTCAAGAGTTTGAAGATCACCAATGTCCTTATTGATAAGGTTCAAGATGATTGTCTCCATGGCCTTACAGACAAGGCTAGTCAGGCTTATGGGTCTATAGTTTGCCGGGTCGGATGAGGGATGCCTCTGTGCAAGAGGATTATAGTTGCTGTTTTCCATTCTGCTGGGACAAAGCCAGTACTTAGACTGTAGTTGAAGAGAGTACCCAGTGGTTCCACTAACTGTTGCTTTACTCCATTTAGTAAGCAGACTAGGATGTTATTGGGTCCCATAGAGGCTATGTTTTTGGCCTTGGCGAGTGCAGTTATAACCTGTTATTTGGAGATAATAGGTAGAGAACTGGTGACAGGTATGCTTTGGGGTATGATTGATGGAGACAGGGGTATGACATTTTTGCTAAACCTGTCTGCTAACAATTTGGCAATGTCCTCCAGTTCAGTATGAGTGGTACCATCCACTATGAATTCAGTGTAAAGCCAGACCTTCCCTTTTACATTGCAGACATAGCTAAATTTACATTACAGACATAGCTAAAGAATGCCTGGATGCTAATTTAGTTTTGTAATTAGCTTTAGGGGACTTTACAAGATGTCTCATTCACTTCTTCAAGCTATGGAAGGCGTTCTGCTGAGACTGTTCCCTCTAATTCCTGGACATCAGTTTATTTCTCTTGTTGTATAATCTATTTATGCTAGATGTCTACCAGGGTGGCTAGTTTTTAAATGAGCAAGTTTTGATCCGTTCTGGTATGGCTAAATCTATACACTTGTAAAAGTGTTAATACAAAGCATTTGTGTACAGCTCTGTATAATTGCCTTTACTGTCAGTGGTTGTAGGGAGGTTTGACTGATTTATGGTTAGACCTTAACAGGAAGGGTCTCACACATGGAGTAGTGCAGCAATCTCCTATGTTAATAAGTACTAGGTCAATGACATTCGAGCCCCTTGTGAAGGTGCAGACTAACTGTTCCAGAGCATTTGTGTTTACAAAGTGCCAGAACCTTAGGATGAGTGTGTTTGAGCTCATATACGTATCCCAATTGATGGAAGTTTAAAGTCATCCATGTCTAGGGTGTTTGGCTGTATTATGAGTGACTCAAGTAGGTCCAAGAAGGCGCACTGTGTGGTTTTCACAGTTCATGTTGGTGGACCTGTAGCTAACAATGACATGGAGGGGGGCCTTTCCTACAGTTAGTTGGACTGGAGTAACTTTAGGGAGTCATACTGCTTAACCAGTCTTGAGGTGTATTTGTTTTTTATGAAGTTGGAGACATCTCCTCCTTCAGTTCTTTCATTTGTGGAAGGCATTATAGTCTTTTGTGGCCAAAATACTCTCTGCAGACCTAAATCGTGTCTCTGTGACTGCACAAACATTTTATTTATTTATTTATTTAAGTTTGATGACTGGGGAAGTCCACTGGGCCATAAAGAGCCCGTTTTCAGTGGAGGCTCGGGGAGAAAAGCTCCAAATATTGCAAGTTACATATTACATGTTACAAAAGAATAACAAAGATTTGTACAGAACAATTAAAACATTTACAGAAGTATAATACATTATGCAATAAGCTTTTAGTGAGTTAACATTTAAACAGAAGGTTACTAGCCCTTTTGGAGGTTGGGTAAACTGAACATTTGCAGAAAAAGACATTTTTGTCAAATAAGCTCTTTGTAAGTAAACATTAAACAAGTAGCTACTAGCCCTTTGCAGGTTAGGTGGACCATTTTGCATGGAAAGAGTACAAGAAAATTGGATTATGGAAAGTATAGTGCATTAGATAGCAGAGAGAAAATCAGTCCCTGGTAGGGCAAGACTGTTTTAAGTTGAGATGAAGCAATAGAATTGGTAAATGGTAATGATTTCAGTGCAGGGTAGAAAGAGATGGGGTGGAGAGGGGTTTATGTTGGAGTGTGACATGGGCATTCCCATTTGGTTGATAGATGAGAGAATAGCTGAGATTTGAAATCAATATGATTTGAAAGGTTACAAAGGTGTGGGGGGGGGGTGGTTCCACTGCTTGGCTAAGGAGTAGGACAATAGTAGGTGGCCGGGTCATGCTGGTTTGTGGATCTGAGTTGGCGGTTGGGTATATAGGGTTTTAAGGATATAATGATAATTAACATCAACATCAATGAACATCATCACGAACATCAATATCTTCTCAAGTAACTAGTGCCTCCATTGAGTGTAGCTTCTGATCCAGACTCCTAGCATTAAGCAGCATAACCATGAGTTTATCTTTTGAGGATATTTTTATATCAAGAATTTTGTACTTATGACATTGCATAAAAAAGACACTACTGGGGAGGCAAGGACCTTGGACAGTAACCAAAAGGCAAGAGGTGACAGATGAAGATCCTCCCTGGCAAAGCAGAGTGGTCTGTCAACCATATCTTCCCAGGCTGAGAAATACAGGATCCCCCTGGATTGACACCAGTAGCTAAGCCAATTGTTGAAGGTGATAATTCATTTGTTTGTATTGAAGCATCATCCTGGATGAAGGTAGAATGCTGCTTAGGGCTTCAGACATACCTGTCCGAGACAAATAATCTGAGAGCTCAGTCATATCTCTCTTTATATAGTCCAGTGAGATATGTTTCAAGTCATCTACCCCAACATAGAGTATGACAGAGGTGTAACAACAATAATTACAAAACAAAGACATCTCTCTGGCATTTCCCCCCGGCCCACTGAAAAAATTGGCTTTGTTCCAAGTCGGACTATCCCGGTTAACAAATGTTAAATAAATAAAATAAATAAATAAATGAAAACTATGCTTGTTGTTGAGAAACTTGAGTGCATGCATGACTTTGTGGATCCTGGCACATGACAGGCAGCTGACTGTGACTTTCTACTTGTACAACCCAGTGAGAGGGACATCTGTGTGTCTCATTATGGATTTGTCTATGACCAAGACATTAGTTTTCAGGTATTTTGCCTTAAGGGCTTAATGGGTCACACACTGATACTTTTTTATGTGTAGTGGGTTCTGTTGGGACTGTAATGTGTGCAGAAGGTTTGCATTTGTGAGGTCTCTGCTCTTTTGGTAAGCATCTAATGAGCACCTCTGCATATATGGGGTTATGTGTTGTGCACTTGGTGTGCTGAGGAGGTGAAGTGTTTGTGCTGACAACCTGTTTGATATCTGTTTTTTGTTACCTGAGAGAGATTCATTGTATAGTTGCATCTTTCACATACTGTTTTTGTATGTTTTAGGAGTACATGGTTGTCAGTATACATGAGGCAATAGAAGCTTAGCTGTGTAAAAATACAAGTACCCTTATTAAGTATATTTAGATGGTCATTGTTAGCAGAGCTATTTTGTGAGCAGCAACAATTGCGCCTGTCTATGAGGGGCATAGGTGCCACCGGAGAGGTGACTTTACAATCACCCAACCAGTAAGTGAAGGTTGCGCTTGAACAGGGGCATTGCTTCACATGCAGTGGGAGCCTATTACAGAGGACTGTAAGTCAGTGGTGGTCATTTCTGTCTCCCCAGAGCATGTTCTGCTTATGTCACAGGCTAGGTTGAGAACTTTGGACCAAGTTATTCCTGTCCCATTTGATTTGCAGATGTCCAGCATTTCCAGTAGTGCAGGGTCTGAGACTTCTCTGTAGGTCAGGCATAGGTCAGCTCTCAGCAGCTTGCAGGATACTGAGTACAGTGACAGGTCTTGTAGTCTTAACGTGTAGGTGATGTTTAAAGGACCTGCATTCTCCCAGTCACAAACCTCTATTTTTTCTCCAGTTGCTGCAGCTGTCTGGTAAGGTAGCCTTTGCTCAATTAGTGGTCTGTTAAGAGTGGAGTACAACAGAGACATGACCTCTCAGGTCTTGGATGTGATGTCCATATGTATGAGGTGCATAATACAGAATGTGTGTCTCAACACTATGGAGAAATGGCTATGAAAGTGTAGATTGCTATGAACATGTGTTCACAAATCTTACAACAATGTATTTGAGCTGAGAAGGGTGCTATGCATATCATAATTAGCAGGGGTACATCGTTGCCAAAGGGGACAATAACGCATTGTTTGCACTAAGGTTCAGTCTCTGAATTTGGCACCGATCATTTGTCTCTGTCAGCTCCTTCTGTAATATGTTACAATCATTGGAGAATCTATATGAGTATGTCCAATTAACAGTTATCTGCAGACATGGTGAACCACAGGCCATCTGCCATTGCCTGCACTTCGAGGAAGTAGGTTCCACAAATATGAGGGCCCAGGACAAATCCTTGGGATATTCTGTTGGTAAGTAGCTAGTGGGGGGAGGCTGCAGTCCCCAATTTAGAGAGTGTGTGTTCTGTTGATGAGCCAGTTGGCTATCCAGCTAGTACTGTATGGGTTAATTTCCATATGGGACATTTTCACTATGAGACATAAATGGGAGATATTGTCAAAGGCCTTGGATAACTGAACATAGGTGGTATGTCCTGTCATCTATCATCCAGGTCTTCAGGATCATTATTAAAGAAGTCCACAAGGTTAAATAGGCAAGATCTATCCCTGACAAACACAACATGATTCGACTCAAGTAAGTTGAAGGTCACCTATGTACCTGTGGATAACGTCTATGCTGATCCCTTCTCAAGCCTTGCAGATAAGGCTTGTTAGGGCTATGGGTGAATAGTTGTAGTTCTGCATGTTACCAAATTGATGTGCATTGCATATGACACAGCATCTGATATTACTTCTGTAGTGTAGGTGATATATGTATAGAGAAAGTACTGAGACTCCAGGCTTGCAGTGGTTGGGTGGGGGGCAATGCATGGCTGTTTGTAAATATGTGACATAGTGTGAAATAGGGCCTTCATTTTTTAATGTTTCCACATGTAATGTCATGTCATATACAAGAAATGGACAATAAACAGCAGTAATACTTAATAATATGTAGCTTCCCATTGCGCAATGGTTAGAAAAGTATATAACCATGCGAGATACACCTGTTTGCACACTGATAAAGTCTGACAGTTAGCTTTGAGTCTATGAAACACACCTGCTGCTTAACTGACTCTGTGGTAGCATGTGTTAATGCATTGATACTTTTATTTTTGGGGCCAGATGGTACTGGGTTTGAATCCTTTTCTCTCTCTGAGCTGAGCTGCTAAGTGCAAACAGGGGAAATTGAGTAATATGAATGGCAGGTTTGGCTGTTTTTATCTGGTGTGTGTGAAGTGCAGCAGTGCACAAACTGGTCCACCCAGGAGCAGACAGGACCCAGTTAATGCCATTGGACATTGAGCAAACCCAGTAAGCGACATTGCACTGGGATTACACCTTAAGAATGAATAATAAAATAGGAAATGTCATGTAACTAATCCTGTGGCAGCAGGTGTAAGTGCAAGGCTGGAGTACAGATGGTCCTGGGTTCTAGTCCAAGGTGTGCCACATTTGTTTTACTATTGTGACATTGCAGTTTATAGCAACACATACAAATGTTATTTTCAACCTTCTTGTGTCAACAGGTGTAAGTGTAGGACTGCCATACATATGGTCCTGGTTTTGAATACAGCATATTCCATATACTTTAATGTTTCACTTTCCATTATAGTCACTCTCCCTTATAACACTTGACATTGTGCAGCTGATTTTAATTATATATATGAGGGCTGAGACAGTAGTATTATGTAAGTCATTTATTAACCATGTATTATCTATTTATTATCAAATGTATGACTGTGAGTATACTGTGTACTATATTCCTGTAAGTATATTTCTTCTCTATGGACTGCCATGGCCTTCACATTTGTCAAATACACATACACAACTGCCTGTACATAAATAACCTTGAAAGTGCATTGCTTGCCACTGTTGCGTACCACTTGCCATCATATAAACACATTGCTTGGCAGTGCGCATTCCCGAGTACCATGTGTTAATGAAGGTAAGCAATGAGCAACATTTTCAAATGGTGTGCACATTCCCAATAAATGCAATAACTGGAACTGGCAGGAAACCATCAGTCTCCATTGCTCTTGATCCATGGTAGATATGGCAGGCATTCATGGAGAAGGTGTTACTTTTTGAGCATGGAGATGGGGGTGTCCAGGAGTCCATGATTTTTACTGGACTGCTAGTAAAACACCACAATGCTAGGTTGCTGCAGGGGGACTATTCTGGCTCCCAGTATAAATTAGAAGCTCAGAATAGTTTGGGCTGGACTGTATCTAGTGCCACTGTTATCCCACACACCGGTGACCAATGTAGGCACCACTTTAGTGACGTATGTCAGAGGAAGAGGGATATCACTGATGCTGGAATCAAGGAATATAGAACTGCAGACATCCCACAGATGTGTATCAACTGCAGAGAGTACTTGTAATGCTTAAAAGCTGAATACAGGCAAGACTGTTATTCATAATGGTATTCTATTCTGTTTTTTCTACAACTGCAATGGAATGGGAGTACAATGTTAAGACCTATGATTGACGAGGATGAGAGAGGCATGTGGCATGTGTAATGTATGCAGCAGAAGAGTATTGTTATTATAGCATTAAAAGTTAAATATAGCTTGTTCGGTATTTTATACAGTTGTATCAAATTAAGCATGCATATCTCAACTGTAAAAGCAAGTATGCATGCATTAGTTTGTAGCACAAATCAAATAATATTCGACTTTAGTCAAAGGTGGTGGGTTCAAATACCACACTTCCAACTATCCAATACTGTTAATTCTTCAATTATGTGTAACTTAAAGGTTTAAAGTAAAAGCTGTATACCAGTGGCACACATGCCCTGCTACAAACTGTAATCTGTAATCTGCATAACTGGAACATGCATATGTGCAATATATGCACATGTAAAGGAGTACTTGCTGCAATCTGTAGTATAGTATGCATCTATTAGGAGCTGGTAGTCTTAAACATAATGGCTATTTGTTGGGAGGGTGGTAGTCTTAAGAGTACAGGTTAAGATAATAGAGCCAAATAATTGTATTAATGCATTGTATGTTACATATGAAGTTACTAAACTTATCTCTTTTTTTTCTCTCACCCCCAACCATATTTCTCACTTCTTTTGTTGTTTTATATTATTATATGTCATAAAAATGTGTCCATGTAATCCATGTGTACAACATGAAATGCTCCACAGCACAGCAGGGTAGGCCTGCCCCACCCATTCCTCCTGTCCCCACTCTACTGGCCCTGCACCATTACCCAGGATGTCTGGCAGCCAACCTGGCAACACCATCTCTGCTGCCCATGTATTTCCTGCCCCCTTAGGTAGTTTATCACCCGCCTTGAACTGCCAGGGCTGGTGCATAGTGTTGTGCTACTGTAACTTATTGTACATAGGACCAGGAGGAGGAGAAGGAGATGTCAAGTGCTCCAGCCAGTAGTGGAGTGAGGTTACAGTGATAGTCCTGTGGGTGAGGACTTGATTCTTGCTGTAACCAAGTTTGATGAGCATGGATCCTGGATGTCCCTACCCTTACCCCATCCATGGTTTCCACTGTCTTGTGTCCATCAAAGTCCCTGTGTCTTATCTTGTCCATCTTGTCTGTCTGCAATTGCTTCCTCACCTACCCAACTTACAAGACCCAGACAATTCTATGTCCCTTCCCCAACATTCCTCTCTCTCTCCCCCCAAAAATGGGCAACTGTCCCACAAACAAATTGTCCCATACACAGCTCTCCATTTTTCACATATGTCTTCTTGACACACTTGATTTGGTCCAATTTCTCTATACAACATGAGTGTGCTGTGGTCACCCCTCTCTCTCTTGAGGTGACAGTACAAATTCAGCTAATATTCTAAACATATTATCAGTTTTTTACTGTTGAAGAAATGGATAGCTATGGTTATTTCCTGCCTCCCTCCTGCACATTCCTGTATTGCTTTCTATTTGTTCTTCCCCCTGCTTGCTCCTCATTTCACCACTGTCCTATCTTCCCCATTTCTTTTCTTTAATGCATTATTGTACGATGGTGCACATCACCCACCAACAGTAATATGAAAGTAGTTAAAAGTTTTAGATTACGTTGTATTTCAACTCAGTACCATCTGGCCCCAAAAAGGAATGCATCACTGCATTAACTGTTATTAATATGTGCAGCCACAGAGGCAGTCAAGTATCAGGTGTATTCCAGAGACTCAGTACTGTCAGACTTTAGCAATGCAGCTCGTGTTTGTACAGAACAAACGTGTATCTTACATGTGTATGCACTTTGCTAATTGTCACACAAACTTGCTGCTCATTGTGCTATGGAAATGTATATATTATGCACTATAACTGCAGTTTACTGTCTATTTCCTTTGTATGACATGACATTACATGTAGAAACATTAAAAACTGAGGGTCCTATGTAACTATATGTCATATATTTAAAATACAGCCATGTTTTGGCACCCCCCAAAGCACTACAACCCTAGGGTCTCAATACTTTTTCCATACATATATCAACCACACTACAAAATGTAATACCAAATGTTGTGTGCTATGCAATGCATATCAATCTGGTAACATTCAGAACTACAACTATTGACCCATATACCTAAAAAGCCTTATCTGCAAGGCTACTGCAAGAATCAGCATGGGCTATATCAAAAGAGACCTAGGTGACCATCAACACACTTAACTCCGCCCATTTTGGTTTTGTCAGGGGTAGATCCTGGTTTTTGACCCTTGTGGACTTCTTGAATACTGACTCCAAAGGACCTGGATGAGGGATAACTGGACATACCACCTATGTTAAGTTATCCAAGCCCTGTGACACTATCCACCATCCATATCTCATAGTGAAAACCTCCCATCTAGGAATTAGACCATACAGTAGCCAACTGGCTCAATGACAGAACACACACTCTCAAAGTCGAGGACTGCACCTCCACCACTAACCCACTCACCAGTGGAATACCTCAGGGATCTGTGCTGGACTCTCAACTGTTTGGGAAATATTTCCCTGAAGCATAGACAACAGTAGATGGCCTGTGGTTTACCAAGTTTGCCGATGACTATTAACTGGATGCACTCATATAGACTCCTAAATGATGGTAACATATTACAGTAGGGGCTGACATAGACTGATGATTGGTGACAAACTCACAGACTAAACTTTAAGCATACAATTACTCTTTGTTACCTTTGTTAATGAAGCACCCCTGCTAATTATGATATACATAGTACCCCCCCAAGCTCAAACACATTGTTGTGAAACCTGGGAACACATGTTGATAGCTGTCTACAATTTCATCACAATGTGCCCATAGTGGTGAAATACACAATCTGCATTGTGCACATCATACATACGGACATCACATCCAAGACCAGGGTAGTCATATCTCTGCTCTACTCTACCCCTATCAGACCTATAATGGAGTACAATGCTCACATTTTACTGTACCTCGCCAGACATCTGCAGCAAATGGAGAGAACACAGGGCTATACCTGGGAGACCCCCCAGGCCTCCAATCATGACATATATGGAAATACTGACATACTTGTCACTGTACTAGGTATCATGCAGGCTGCTGACAGGTGACCTATGGCTGCCCTGCAGAGCAGTCTCAGACCCTGCCCTTCTGGAAATGATGGACATCTGCAATTCAAATGGTACATCTATAATCTGCCCCAGGATTCTCAACCTAGCCTGTGATATACACAGAACATGCTGGCAGACAGATTCGCACTCCTCTGTAATAGGTTCCCACTGCATGTAAAGCAGTGCTCCTCAATGACCCTGTTCAAGTGCAACGTTGACTGCTGCTTGGGGGATTGTAAAGTCATCTCTGGGCTGACATCTATGTCCCTCATGGACAGGGCCAGTTGGTGCTGTTCACAAACACACACTGCTAAAAATGAGCATCCAACTATGTTCAATAAGGATACTTGTATTTTTACACAGCTAGGCTTCTAAACAACCTAGTACTATTCTTTTAGGCTAGTAGCCTCATATGATCCTATGAAGCTATGTGCCTATGCAGGCCTGACAACCTGTTGTTCCCCACATGGCTTGATGATGTCATCTACTATAAGTTCACCTGCACTCTTGTATAAATCAGACTTGTGCTGCAGCACTTGCTTAATGTACTGTGTTCTTTTGTCTGTGTAGTTAGGTAGGGTTTCTGTTCTCACTGTGGTTGACTTGGTGTGTGTGTCTAGAGAACAGTGCAGATGTGTGTATCCCACAGTTACTTCTCCAATTAGATGGATTGCCAGTATTTTGATACTTGCTCATGTACACACATCCATTTCATACAGGCCTCCCAACCTGTCTCCCACAATGGCCTGTTAATGTCATCCACTATAATTTCACCTGCACTCTTGTATAAATCTGACTTGTGCCATGGTGCTTGTGTAATGTACTGTTCTGTAGTCTGTGTAGTTAGGTAGGGGTTGTGTTCTCACTGAATTTGACTGTGTGTGTGTGTGTGTGTGTGTGTGTGTGTGTGTGTGTGTGTGTGTGTGTGTGTGTGTGTGTGTGTGTGTGTGTGTGTGTGTCTAGAGAGCAGAGCAGATGTGTGTATCCTACAGTTACTTCTCCATTTACATTGAGTGCCAGTATTTTGATATTTGCTCATGCCTACACATCCATTTCATACAGGCCTCCCAACCTCTTGTTTCCCACATGGCCTGCTGATGTCATGTACTATAAGTTCACCTGCACTCCTGTACAAAGCAGACTTGAGTGGTGCCACTTGTAAAGTACTGTGTTCTGCAGTATATGTCCTTGGGTAGGAGTTCTATTCTCAATGCAGTTTTGTGTGTGTGTGTGTGTGTGTGTGTGTGTGTGTGTGTGTGTGTGTGTGTGTGTGTGTGTGAGCTGTTGCTTGACATTACATACAGCATTTTACACCAGCATTTGGGACACTGTTATCTTCTCCTCAACAGACACTGCTCATGTCATCAGCTATAAACTGTTGTCTGATAGTCTCTAAGTTGGACTTGAGCTGTGGCACGTGCATAGAGTTATGTGTACTTAGATAGGTAGGGGGTTCTATTCTCAAGCCTACCTGTGTCCTGGGGTAGAGGGTAAAGGGTACGTCTATCAGCATATGGTCACAGTGCTGACTACTCCCTTGAATGTAGCACACGTACTGGGTATGTGAAGGACATGCATATCAGAGGCCATAATAACTTCATGGTTCCCAGTCACTTGTTTGTGTGTGTGTGTGTGTGTGTGTGTGTGTGTGTGTGTGTGTGTGTGTGTGTGTGTGTGTGTGTGTGTGTGTGTGTGTGTGTGTGTGTGTGTGTGCATGAGCTGTTGTTTGACTTTACAAAGAGTATTTTACACCAGCATGTGGGACATTGTCATCTTCTTCTCAACAGACACTGCTTATGTCATCAGCAATATCACACTTTTGGATATGCAGTACTCCCACCATGGCAGGGTCAGAGACTGTCCTGGGGGGCAGGCAGAAGTCACCTCACCCTAAATAATAAAGCTTACAGTGACATGGCTTGTAATTTGTCCACATACATCATGGCATAGTGTGTAGGCCCTGTGTTATCTTGCTGAGAAAGCCCTGTTGTCTCTCCAGGTGCTACATGTGTCTGGTAAGGTACATGTGAAAAAGAGCATTGTACTCTATTAGTGCTGTAATGAGGTTTGACTACATTGCTGTCATACAATCCTAAGATCTCAATATGATGGCATGACTTATGATGTGCAAAACCTAGGCATTCAATAGCAGTATGGGCACTTGAGATTGTTATCTAAAAATGTCCCCAGTGTTTGCATCACTGGGTTTCTGCATATGTGGACTGTTGCCATTGCTGTGATTAACATAGAACTTTACTTTTCAGATGGACCAGATTACAAACGCACATTTTTGCATCTATTTGTACATTATGTGCCTTTGTCACCATTCAGTTGTGTTAGCTCCTCCTGTACTATGTTATCACCATTATGGACTCAGTGATTGCACATAATATGCAAGAATCAGCAAACTTGGTAAGCTAAAGGCCATACACTTTATCTTGAACTGTCAAGAAATACAGTTCAAACAGGGAAGGGCCAGGCACAGATCTCTGGGGTTTGCCAGTGGTGACAGATCTACTGGTACAGGTTGATTCACCAACTTTCACACAATGTGTTCTGTCAGTGAGCCAATTGTTTACCTATCAACTGACATAAGGTTTAATCCCCAGCTTGGGGATTTTCTCAATGATACATGCATGTGTAATTGTGTCAAATCCCTAGACCAGATCATAATAGGCAGTATTCACTGTCTTATCTTCATCCAGGCCTACCACACAGAATCAATGGTCTGTGACATCACAGATCACCTATGGCATGATTCAGCAAATACACCTTCGTGATAAGGTTGAATATATAGTTTAACACACCCTCCACATTCCCTATGCTCCCATACAGCAGTGTACATCAACATGCATCTGCCTGAGTTGAGTTAGGGGACAACACCTGATGCATGCATGTATAAAAACATCCTGACTATCCTTGACTGTGAGGTAGACCAGCATGTCAAAATGGACCTTTTCTACATGTACACTAGTAATATTCCAGGTGTGTGCAACATACCTGTGTGAGTTGTTACTGCTACATCAGTTCCATTACATCTGATAGATGTCCTCAAAGAGGTCAGCGAGGGTATGCATGATGACAACAGTATCATCTTGTGGAACTTGAACAAGTCAAGGCATCTGACAAAAATCCACACTGAGATGTTCCATCAACACTGTCATATGTAGCCATAAGCAGCTATATCACCAAATAGATAGACCAGTATATGACATATGTGGCATCTCACTATGTTGAAATGTGTGATGTGACATATATCTCAGGCCAGTGATCAGGATGGTACATCAGGGGTGTCTGCTAGGCCCTTTCCTGCCCATTAGTTAAGTGATTGACATCACAGATGACATACACATGCTGTGTCCAAACAGCTGCCTGAAAGACTACAGCTTGTGGGCAACCATTGCCTCCCAGCTGTGATATTTGTATAATACAGACAGTATCAACACATACCAGAGACTGCTGCCACAGCCATGACAACACCTGCATTGATGACTTAGTTGGAAGGATTTGTTGAATCAGGAAACATTCACACCACCCAAGTATAATCTGGACATCACACCCTATAATCAGACCAATAGGTATGTGACCTGTGTCCTGGAGTAGAGGGTAAATGGTACATCTACCAGCATGTGGTCACAGTACTGACTACTCCCTTGAATGTAGCACAAGTACTGGGTATGTGAAGGACATGCACTTCAGAAGCCATAATAACTTCATGGTTCCCAGTCTTTATCACACCAATAACTGTGTACAATGTACTCCTCTTCATGTACCTCCCTATGCATCTTCCAGTAATGTGTATCTGAAGTGTACCACCTTTGTCACAGTGTGCAGTCACATAGCTTATTGGCCATACGTAGGCAGTGGCATAGCTAGAGTTTGTGCCACCTGGGGCTGTCTTTGAGTTTGCTGCCCCTCCCCCTCACAAAATCATGGTCAAACAGGGCCCCTCCCATACACAGCTCTTCCACCTGCAGGCATTCCAGTGTCCCATTACTTGGATGTTTCTCCCCATTTACCATAACACTACAAAGTGCATACTGCTTTATTCTACAATTATTTGGATTTCATTTAAAACTTTTATTTTAAATTTTATAGTACAAATACTGATAGACATCTGCTAAACAAAGCAATACAGTCTCACAATGAAATCAGACTTAGCATTAAAACTTCTCTGCCCTTGAAAATTACATTTATTTTTATTTATTTTTATTTTTTTATTTAACATTTGTTGACCGGGAAAGTCTGACTAGGTTCCACAGATCCTGTTTTCAGCGGAGGCCCGGGGAGAAATGCTCCAGAAGCATGTCTTTAGAACACATTCATTGAAACAGCACTGAAACCCACATTCAAAGAAAATGTATCTGACCAGTGGAGGATAAAGTTGACCTTTGGGCTAATTTCAAATCATAGGCTCCTTGCACTCATACATGTGTTCTTTGATTCACCACCCTGATTGTATTAAATTATATTCCTTGTATAATACAACACACTTGTTAGAGCATTTTAACTTTATTGCTTTGAACATTTTTCCAGTAAGCAATGAAACGAAATGTATGAACCAATAATGGAAAAACTCCCTAGTTCAGAACATTTCCATCATAAAAGTCTACTCAAACTTCTGTCATTACAATCCACTAATAGCAGTAAATATGCACAATATCTGCAGAAGTAAAAGTCATCTAAATAATTCAACATTAAAGAGATCTGTAACTAATGAAGAGGTTGCTGCTAGCAAACAACTTTCTATTTCATTGTTTCATCTACAAATAAAGTGCTTGTTGCCCTTGAGGAAGAAACTGCCCATGTTACATCAAAAAATGATAAGCTAGTAATATTGCAATAGGGAATGGATGGCAAACTGATAACAGGGTTCATAGTTACTAGGTATCTCCTCCAAAGAAGGACATTCACAGGACTGCAGCATCCACCCCCTTTAAATTATAACACAGTACAGTATCAACAATCCAACAACATACCGTGGGAGTAGAACCCACAGCCTTTTGCATCAAAAGCAGCTATACTACCTATTGTGCTACTAACAATGCAAACATACTTAGCATATGCAGCACTAAACTTTTCTTCCCCTGAAACTCAACTCCTTGTAAAATCCACTTGGCACTTCAACTAAATCTCTCAACTTTGCAGCACAAGAAATCTGGAAAAAGCCAAAATGTATTGGGGGGGATAAAGGCCCAAAACCAGGGACACATTTTAAACATTTCTTGTATAATCTTAGAAGGTTGCTAGAATAAAGTGTTTTGTGTTACCATGCATTTCAGTTCTCAATGATTTGCCAGAAAACCACATGTTTTACGAGGAACAGCGCAAAAGTATGAGTCAAGCATTGTAGACATTTTGTGAAAATCTGGTCAGTTGAGAGCTAGACTCACAAGTGGTGGTATGGGTAGCTAACTCATGCTCTTGTTTCTTGTACCCAAGGTACAGAGTTTGAGCCTGAGTAACACTAACCACCAGGTATACCTAACTGGGGCGCCCCCCACACACACACACACACACACACACAGAGGAGAAGAATTAAACTGACCATTCTTAAAGAAGAACATCCTTAAATAAAAACAATTAACCATCAGCAGAAGAATTAAATTGACCGTTCCACACACAGACATAGCAGAAGAATTAAATTGATTGTTCGTAAAGAAGAACATCCTTAAACAAAAACAATTAACCAGCAGCAGAAGAATTATATTGGAATAGAAGAATTAAATTGGCCATTCCGGTCCCAAAAGTACCGCCTGGGGTGTAACACCCCTCTCACCCCCCCCCCCTTAGCTATGCCACTGTACCTAGGTATTCTTTCTGGGAAATATACATGACTGTCTGATGGTGCAGAACACCAATAGATTCATAGGTGTTTTCTAGGCTAAAGACCACAAAGGCCTTTTTAAGCGTAGCCATGCATCCCAAATCTCTGACAAGTTCTGATGCCCTTGATAAATGCAAACAGGGGCTTGGGAGATGAAAAATTTACAAGCAGGGTCCTGGGAGATGAACTATTTACAGGCTGCCTGTGTCTATTAGAGACATACATGCTAAACCAGGGATGAATTTCCTGTTCCCCATCCAATTGTCCAAGTTGCACTTGAACTGGGTTAGTAAGGAACTCTGCTTCACATGGACAGGGATTCTGTTCCAGAGATGGGGTAGTTTCTGGGATACATACCTGTCTATTCAGCAGGTCTTATTTATATCACATACAAGGTTTAAGTCTTTTTAATGGGTAATTCTGGTGCTGTTTGTTTCATAGATATGCAGGAGGCCCATCAGAGTGGGGTCTGACAATGCCCTATATGCCAGGAATAGATCTCTCCTCAAACGCCTTTGGGAGACAGAATACAGGGATAGGGCCTTGAGGTGGTCTGCATAGGACTTTTTACATATGTCCAGTATTCTTTTAGTGGGAAACCTCTGTGGATGTTCCAATTGTTAGGTGTGCCTGGTAGGTACATACAAAATGGGGTATTGTACTCAATTGTAAATCTGATGAATGCTAAATACAGCGGAACAATGATAATTTTGGACTTGGATGCCTCACCTTTGTTTATAAGTTGCACAACATAGAATGATATCCACACAACTGTAGATACACGATAGTCAAAGACTAGATTACTGTTTATGTGTGTCCCCAAGTCTTGACTACTTGGTTGACTCTTAGAGGTGTGTTGGCAATATGATATTTACCAGGGGTGAATGACTTACTGAAGGATACTATTATGCATTCTCGACATTTTGGTTTTAATTAATGGCTTTGACAGAAGCCATTTGTCTACCTCAGCCCTTCCTGGAGAACATTAGTGTCCAGTAGGGGATTCTATGACTGCTTCTAATTTGCAATCATCTGCAAAGTTTGTCAGCCAGAGACCCTTGACATTGGCCTTGACTTCAGAGAAGTAAATGCCAAAAAGGAGTGGTCCCAGGACTGATCTCTGAGTGACTACGTTTGTGACTGGGCACTTTGTAGAGGTGGACTCCCCAGTATTAACTTCCTGGGTCCTGTTTGTGAGCCAGATGGCTATCTACTGAGTGATGTCATGGTTTATACCTAACTTCCTGAGTTTGTTAACAATGCCCGAGTGAGGTATTGTGTCAAATGCCCTGGCCAGGTCAAGGTAGGCATTGTGAACCATTTTACCCTCATCCATTACTTTGGCGACCTTCACAAAGAAGTCCAGTAGGTTGAGTAGGCAAGATCTGCCCTTGAGGAAACCAAACTGGGTTGGGTGTAGTGTCTGGACATTTCCTTTGTCATTTTTTTATCATTTTCATGATGATTCTTTCCATGGCTCTGCATCTGAAACTAGTGAGCCTTATGGGTTTGTAATTTCCAGGGTCTGTAGATGGTCCAGCTTTGTGCAATGGGGTGGCTGTTTCTGTTCTCAATTCATGAGGTATGAACCCTGTTTAGAGGCTACAGTTAAACAGCATTTCCAGAGGGCCTGACAGGTCATGCTTCATACTATTTAGAAGGCATTCTATGATATTGTCTAGGCCCTTTGCTGCAGTATTCTTGGCCTTAGAGAGACAGCACTGAGGACCTGTTCCCCTAGTGATAGTAGGGGGAGATATATTTGATGGTATTTCTTGAGGGGAGGATGAGAGGGAGAGAGGGATAAAGTTAGATGTGAATTTATCTGCTAGTATGTTTGTTATATCTTCCAGCTCGGTACAGGTGGCTCCATTAACAATGAGTTCTGCACACAATTGTGTATTACCTTTGAGGTTGTGGACATAAAGAAAGAATGCCTTGAGGTTGTCCTTGGCCTAGGAGGCCAAATTTACTCCAGTTTTGGCTTTGGTAAACTTTATTTGTCTTCTGAGTTGTTTGTTTACATTTGATGACCGTGCCTTTTTTTTCCTGTTGGGAGCTACACCTCATCATTTTTGCCATGGTTTTCTTCCTTCTGTTATTCATCCTACTGATGTTGTGATTCCACCATTGTGGCTTTTTTTTTAATTAGTTCTGTACTTCGTCCTGGTGGATACAGCTGCCTCTGTGCAACTATTAACATGCTTGTATAGAGTTTCTGTAATCATGTCCATGTAGCCAGAAGTATTCTCAGGGTTTATGAGGGCTTGAAATATTGTTAGGTTATCATTTAATAGTAGGATGTTAGCCATAGAGTAGTTCCCAGTTACTCCAGTGTTAGCTGGGTTTCTGGGTTTTAATTTTATTTAAAAAAAGACTGTTTTATCTGACCTTACTGGAGAAAACACTACATTAGAAGGCGTGCAGCCCTCTCTCATATTAGTGAGGAACAGATCCAGTGTGTTTGCTCCCTTGTTCAGACTATTGACAATTTGCTCCAGGGAGTTTGTGTTTACAAAGTCCCAGACTCTCTGTGCCTGCATGTTTGGTGTTATATATGATTCCCAGTGAATAATGGGATAATTAAAGTTGCCCATTGCTATGGTATTGGGTTGAATGGTGAGTGTTTCCATATAAGCTTAAATACATGTTATGGGTTTCCTTGGTCATAGATGGTCATCAATAGCATGCGAAGAAGTGGTTTGGGATTTTGCCTATTGTGTTTTGAATGTGGAGAAGCTTAAGTGCATTGTCCTGTTGGACCAGCCTTGAAGCATATTTGCTTTTGATGCAAATGGCAACTCCATCTTTAGTCCCTGTCTGTGTAGTAGCTGGTCTAAATTTGTGGAAAGCATTATAGCCCTGCACTGCTGGTGTGCTCTTTGTGGCTTTAAACCATATTGAAGTAACTGCACATACATTAGCATTCTCTAAGGTCAGGAGAGCTTGTAGAGAGTGGAGTTTCTTGCTTAGACTCCTAGCACTGAGCAGTGACACCTCCAGATTATCTTGGTTTTGATTTGCTATGTTTGAAATACTTCCAGTTCGGTATTGCCTAAAATAAGGTCTATGGGGAGGACAATAATTTAGCTAATATTTGAAAGCCTAGAGGTGAGAGGTGCAGACCATCCCTTGCAAAGCATGTGTTCTGTTGACCATTTCCTTCTGTACTGACATTGCATCCCTGCTAGAATGACACCAGAGACTAAGCCAATTATTGAAGTCAGTCATCATCTGTTCATATTGTAGCATTACCCTTAGAGAAGGTAAAGTGCTGCTCAATGCTAGGCTCATACCAGCCTGGGATACATATTCTAAGAGCTCCATGATGTCTGTCTTCATATAGTCTAGGCAGGAACTTCTCAGGTCATTTACACCCACACGGACTATGACTTGAGTCATACTGGTACCTGTGGTCCATTGATAAGGTGGAGAATCCTGGTCCTGATAAAAAAAATTAACATGACTTTCTCCTTACTCAACCAGGTGAGAGGGACATCAGTTTGCCTCAGAATGGTCTCCAATGACCAGAATGTTGGATTGTGTGTTAGTTTGCCTTATGGGCTTCTAAGTAGAAGGTGTTGTTTTGAAAGACTGCATTTGGGACTGCTGATGGTATTTGTTATATGGGGTCTACTTCACCTTGTCGTAAGCTGACAATATCAAGTCTAATATTGTCGGCACAACAATATCGAAAGTGAAGAACATTGTGCAAGTAAACGGAAATCTCCATAAGGGGAGATTTCCATTTACCTCAATGTAGTGCAGTCTTGGAGTTGGTATATTTAAGTAGGAGGGATGTGGGGGGTGCAGGGGGGCTTGCCCCCTGCCTACACCATTTGTTTTTTTTTAATTTGGTTTTTTTTTTTACGTTATTTGATGTTTTACTTAATTGATCAATAAAGTTCGACCTTTATTGATTCGATTAAGTAAACTTTTGATAACGTGATATAGACGCGTTAAATGTACTTTTTCTAAGAGGTCTTTGGAATTTAAGAATTTTACATTTAAGTGCCTCAGCATATGTAAGTCTATGTGTCTGCTTTGAACTGTATGTGATAAGTGCATTGTGTGTACTACTAACATCCTGATTAACATCAGGAGTGCTTTTATGTGAGAGCTTTGTCTCCAGTGACATTGTGTAAATACATCTCTCACATACTATCAGTTTGCTTGAGAATTAGCTGGTGGTCAGTACACAAGAGGCACCTTCTGCTTTGTCTCAGGATGCCCATATCCACAAAGTTGGTAATGGGAATAGTGTGAAAATTCATATCCATGGCAACATGCCCTTTTACTGATTAGACAGTTGAGGTGAAAGTATAAAGTAATGTCAGGGGTATGTGGTTTGCAACTCTGGGGGCAGTGCTTTTCACTGCAAACTATTTGCCCTGTGTGCAACTAAGTACTTGGGCAATTTCAAGGGTGCTTTTACAGGAAAAATGTCAAAGGAATCTGCATCTATATAGGTAACTGCAAAACACTTGAGGGGAAACTAATACGGAGACCCTGATGATTTATGGATGGAGTATTTAGGGAGGTATTCTGAAGTTAGCTTAGACAGCAGCTAATCAAGCAGTACGTACTGAAAACAAAGAAAGCTTTATCAAAAATGATGAAACAAGGGGATTCACCTGATTGGCTATTGCCTGGCTGGGATACATTGCCCCTTTGCTTCTTTGCTCACCAGAAGCAAAACTGCAGCACCAGTCCCAAGATGAGAGGCAAGCCACAGGCTCTTCAGTGATTCACAATCTTGTCCAAGATGATGCAGGGTCTGTAGGCTTGTTGTAGCCTTTTCCTGGTAAATGCCTTGATGCCTTGAAAAACAACCAGACCAATAAGGAAGATCCTACACAGATCGTCACTGCCCAGTCAGAGACAGTTTGGAATCAGTGTCCTCTGCTCCTTCTTTCACCAGGAGCAAAATATAAGCAAAAATTTCAAGCTGGGACCTATGACACAATTATCAGGCTTTCTGGTGATTGGCAGTCTCCAATAAATAATGCCCCTATGCTCTTACTCTTACCAGGAACAGAATAGAAGCACTCATCCCAAGATGACTAGTAACAGGCAGAATTATTTATTATTTATTTATTGCATTTGTTTACCGGGAATGTTCACTGGGCCAGAAATGAGCCCATTTTCAGTGGAGGCCGGGAGAGAAAAGCTCCACATGTAATTACATAAAAAAATGAACATATAATACAGAATATATCAGGTAGAGGCAGTACATTAGATAAGTAAATAACAGCATCCAATAATATGTTAAGAACTACATACAGTAGTATGGTAATAACATTATATAGCTTGGTAATATCGGTAAAGAATTGTTAAAATCATGGTAGAACTATAGAAATAGAAGTTTTAGATGGTAGGTAAGATTGTTAGCTGAGAGAGGAGATTATATTAAAGGAAAAAAGAAGGAGGCAGAAGGCTTAGAGAAGGGATGACACTGGCCAAGTGTCAGCACAAGGAGTTGATGTGATAGAGAGAAGGGAAGAAAAGCCTAGGAGATAGGATGAGTAGGATTTAGGGAGGGGTCAGGTAATGGGATTGTGATTAGGGGTGCAGGTGCATATCCAATGCGATGAGAGGTGAAGTTTAAGGGATTTTTTTTAAAAGCAATGGAGCTACTGATAGCTCTTATTGAAGGAGAGAGATTATTCCAAAGCTTGGAGACAGTAAAAGAATACAGCATTTGACCGGCTGAGAGCTTAGGTTTGTCAGTGTTTAATAGCATTTAGTTTTCTGACCTTAGGTGTCAATTAGGATGGTAGATGGTCAAGATGTCAGTGAGGGCTGGGCAGGTTGCTGGGAAGTAAATAAGTTTATGGGCAGTAGTTAGTTGTAGGTATGTGAGGTAATGGGGAAATTCAAGCCAATTAAGTTGTAGTGTGGAACAGTGGTGAGAGGAGAATTTAGCATTTGTAGCAAATTTGGCAACTTTGTTGTAGCATGAATTGAGTTTAGTTTTCAGGGAGGACTGAATATTGGTTAGAATGGGGGTGCCATATAGGAGAATAGGAAGCATGAATGAGGAGGCAAGAGCTTTTTTTGCAGAGAAGCTGAGAAAGTAGTTGTGCCTATAGAAGACACCTAGCTTTTGATGGGTTTTTTGATGATGTTATGGATATGAAGGTCAAAAGTTAAATTATCGTCATTGATGCCACCAAGCAGTTTGATACTGGGAACAACTTTAATAACAGTATTGTTTTGGGAATGAACAGATAATTCAGACTTGTCAACTGGGCTAGATTTTTGGGGGGTAAATATTAAGAGTTTAGTTTTATTGGGGTTAAGGGCAAGATGGTTCTGTGACAACCAGGATTCAGGTGAGGTGAATGGCTTTTGGGTAAGATGCTGTAGTGTAGAGGCAGATTTAGAAGAGCAGATAATGGTAGAATCATCTGCATATTGGATTACAGTACTGTGGATAAGAGTTGTATGAAAGTCTTTGATGAATATACTAAATAAAAGAGGACCCAGTATGGAACCCTGGGGTACTCCTGTATTAGTGTTGGTGAAAGGAGAGGAGCAGCGCTGCCATATGGTAGCTTGTTGCCTATTACTGAGATAGTTGGAAAACCACTGAAGGGTGGAGGGAGAGGTGCCAAGGTTTGAAAGTTTAGTAAGCATAAGAGTGTGGCAAACTGTGCCGAATGCCTTTGATAGATCGAGGAAGAGTGCGTAGGCTATGAATCCATCATCTCTGGCTCTATTAACTGTGTCCAGGAAGGAAATGAGAGCAGTGTTAGTGTTATGTCCTGGCCAAAAGCCATGTTGAGTGGAGGAAAGGAGGTGGTTTTTAGTCATGTGGCTAAGGAATTCAGTGTGAATGCACTTCTCTAGTATTTTTGAGATGGGAGAGAGAATGGCAATGGGCCGGAAGTTAGAAATATCAGAGTTATTGCCACCTTTGTGAAGTGGGAGAACATATGCCTTTTTCCAGATATCAGGTATTCAGGATTCCTGTTAATGAGAATGCTGATGGGGTATGCAATAGAGGAGGCTGACAGTTGTAAGAATTCCGCTGGTAGGTCATCTGGGGCATTGGTGCATGGTTTTAATTTGTGAAGGAGCTTTTGTATGGTAGGGGTAGGTATGGGAGACAGTGAGAATGTGGGTAATGTAGTTGTTGTGGCATGTAGTGTAGTGGGGTTTGGTTGGTCAGTGTTGATGGGTGGGAAGGTGGTAGTAAGCTTAGCAATAGTGTCGATGAAATAAGAATTAAAGAGAGAGGCTAACTCATTGGGTGTTTTTTCTGGATCAGGGCATGGATTATGGATGGTCCCAGGATGGAGTAAGGAGTTGATTGCTCCCCCAAAATTTCTTGGGGTTATGAGTATGTTGGTTTTGAAGGCTTTGGAAGAATGCAAGCTCTCCTGTAATTGGTGGTCATGGACTATATGTTCCAGATTTTAAAGGTAAGATGGGAAAAACCAGTTAATATCCTAAGAGTTGCAGTGTGCACTAAGCAGTTAGATATGAAAGAGGGGCTACCTTAAGCTTGCTTTAGCAATTTACGGGAACAATGACTAATTTTAAAAAAGAAAGAAAGATTGGAAGGGGGTGGGCACTTAGTATTCTGGCTCTATACAATACAATGGGATAACCTATACATTTAAATTACTGAAGGGGAGTGATTTCACAAAATGATAATTTTGTACTTGCTGACAATAACCAATGAATAAGAACAGGGAAGGAAATATGTTGTCACATTAACATAAGGGACAGGCAACTAGAGAGAGAGAGTTGAGTTTAAAAACACAACAGAACCAGGAATAGGGAATGGGAGAAAATTTAATGTATGTGTAACTCACAAGAGACACAGCTGTAGTCTCTTTCCTAGTTTAAATATGCAATTGAAAAGGGAATACAAGTAAAACACAGTGTAAAGAAAATAAATCTCAATTTAGAAAACAGAAAAAAAGCAATAAAGTGATACAAATTACAATAAAACAAAAACAAACGTACCTTTCCCTCACAGCAATCTATGGCAGGGTCTGAGTGAGGTTTTCCAGTAAAGCCATCTGAGTGAGCTTTTCAAGTATAGCCTATTGTTGGCCTTTGCCTGCTTGACACTACTACTAAAAGATTCTGTGATAGGGTATTCAGGGATAGATTTACTGTTGGTATATATCGCAGAGATCTGTCAGTGCAGAGGTGTTTTGAAGTAATCCTTTTAACTAGCTTGAATAGTTTTGTTTTACTTTGAATACCAGGCCATATTTATTCAGCCTGGCAGTTAGCATAGATGACTAACTCTCTGACTTGTTAATGAGCAAGGCAAAGGTGTAGGGTTTGCATCTTTCCACCTTCATGTACTTACTGTGTGACCATGAACAAGTCTCTTAACCAGACAGCACATTGAGATAATTGGGAATTTGGACTAGGCTCCTTAATGGACTCTTGGACTGCATGCCTAGTAACTACTTATGACCTTCTGTTAGAAGGGAGTAGGACAATAAAAAGTTAAGCCGTAATTGTTATTTTGGCAAATGCTCAAATTATATTTGTCAGTACAAAGCTGAAACATACTTTGTTTTATCTTTACACCTACCAACCAAATTAGCATGCCACTTGCAAAATTACAGCCCTTGTGTTTGGGAATCGATAACTGGCCTGCTGCTTTGCAGTAACTCAGCCACTGTACAGGTAATATTCAGTAGTGAACTTGGTACAGGTACACAGTACACAGAGGGCTCTATATCTACTGTGTTGTGGTTCTTGTGATAAGATGGGAGAAAAGAAAACAGTATTTCAGTACTCACTACATGGGAAGCCTGGGATACTCAATTTAGTGTTCACAGTGGTGTGGTTGCAGAGGTTGGTATTATAACAGAATATTGTATACCTTGAGTAATAATGGGCATATTACAGGTACCACTGTATGTGTAATATTAAGCAGCCATGCTTTTCTATGTAAAGTTTATCTTAATTATGTGTTTTAGGTACAAAACAGGGCCTCAAAAGCAGCTATAAGCAATAACAACTTCTGAGTTCAACATGAAGGGCTACTGCTATCTGAAACCTTGAACATTTTGTGAACCTATTTGTTCATTGAATTTGAACCCATTTAACTCAGTAACTACTAAAATAGTGATATGTGTAGTACATGGAATTTCTCTCCTATCTTGTGCAACATGGAGTATTGTTATTTAAGTTAGTGTTGGGGGGGGGGTCACTCCACCAGTGCCAATTTTCTTATTTTTAAAACTTAAAATTCACCATTTCGATGCTTATCAGTTGTCTGGACTCATTTTAGCCACAGCTCAGAGGCATGAAACTATTTAATACTTCAAAAGGTTTCTTACTGTAATTGAGCAGTACAAAGAAGTTCTGTGTAGAGATACAGAAAGTGTAGGAGTAGTCACAGTAAACATTCTTTATTCGGTAGCTTTTTCTGCCTCCCTTATCTCACCAATAGTGGATCAGTCTCTGAATTATTTAATTTATTTTAATTTATCTAATTTCGTCAGTTTAACCCATACTGTGGGCTGTGAATCCTTACATAAAATATTTTACTTCATTCTTATGAATGTCTTATTTCTGTTTATTCATAGAAGCAAGTCCAGCAATGTAGCAAGTCTGGCAAATAATCATCATAAGACAATATTTTGTAATATTGAGGTCACCAAAACTTAGTCTGAGATCAAAGAGAGAGAACATAGGCTTCTATGTGACCAAAGGACCAGTGATTCCCCTTTCTTCACCTAACTGACCCATTCATGCCTATCTCAGGTGAGAGGCAGTCACCAACTAGGTCATGCAAAATCCCTACATCACATGCTTTCCCTGGCTGGTTGGCCTTATCAGCCCACTTATTCTCTGGAGAGATGAGAGACAGATGGTAGGGATCAGGTCAGTCTTTCTGACCCAGCAGACTCTTGTCCCCACCTTTGGAGCTACCAATGCATCAAAGCAGCCCTCTAGAGTTCCACTAGTTGCTGCTACTCAGAGGAAGCATAGTTCCACTAGTTGCTGCTACTCAGAGGAAGCATGTGTGCACCTACACATTTTATCATCAGTGAATGGTGCTTTGCACTCCTTGCAGCCTGTACTCATTACTTCCATATACTGAGGCTGTAACATCCACAGCTCCCTCTAGGTGTCACCCAAGCAAGAAATTACAGCGGCATCTCTCTATGTACAACGGCTGAGGTGTCAGAGGCTGCTCATTCCCATCCTTCCTGGTCACTCCCTTCCAGTACTTGTGCTACTAATCAAGCATGGGTCACTTAGGTCATAGACAGGGCTTTATCCTTCTGAAGTATGGGGAAACACAGGAGCAGTGACAATATTCTTAATATCTGGATTGTTAATAATTAGTCTGAGCTCAGAACGGATTCACTCTTACGCTAACCGTGATACACAGGAATCACAGCCTTAAATTTCATTTTATTTGCATACAAGCAAAAACAATAATTTGTTTATTTGGGAACACTTTGCAAAAAGCATCTCCTCATAGCATGAGGTTCTTTATGTCCAAATGACCATCACAAAGGTTCCAAATCATGCATTATCTCGCTGTCAAACTCCAAGAAAGCCACAATGTCTATATACAGAAAGTAGAATCCCTCAGTTTTAAACCATTATCCTTTTCCCAGGTGATCTAAACTATATGACTATAGACTAGGAAACCTACATCACCTCTAGTGCACAAGCACAGAGATTCCTGGACTTTGTCAATACAAATGTCCTGGAACAATTAGTCAGAGTACCTACTAGTTGGAACAATGTCTTGGGGGCATCTTGTACCATTCCTTGTGTATCTTTGTCACTAGTTAGATCTGACCATAAAACTGTCTCCTTTGAAATAAAATTAAAACCAAAGAACCCTTTCCTCAAGATACATTTAGAAATTTCTGTAAGACAAACTACCTACACCTAAATGATTCACAGGCAAGTTTCAGATCTGCTCCAAACCCAGTTAACACCACTGAATATTGCAGAAATGCATACCGCCACATTATACCAGTATGTAAACAGCTGAACACATGCAGCTGTACCACATAATCAAGGGCAAACCTCAGAAACTAACCCACATGGTGCAACCATAATATCAACAAGGTTTAGAATAACAAAATGAGACCAAAGGTAAGTAGAGTAAATCCCAGAATGATGCAGCCCTCATCACGGAAATAAACAAACAACTCTGAGCTTAATAAAATCCACCAAAGGCTAAAATAGCTACCCCAGCCAAAGACAATCACATCACTTTTTTTTTTTAGTTATGTTCATAATCTCAAAAGCACAATGCAGCAATGTGCTGAGCTGATTTAGAATGATGTCACTATAGTGAGACTGAAGATATAGCCAGTCTAGTGGCCGATAAATCCACCTCTAACTTTACCCTTCTCTCCCCCCTCCATCTATCCCTCAAGATATACCTGAAACTGACCTAATCCTAAAAACACTATCGAAAGCTGAAAACACTGCATTGATGGGTCTAGACAATATCCCTGGATGCATCGTAAATAGCAGGAAACACAATATAGCCCCACTCAACAACACTGTTTAACTTCATTCTCCATACAGGGCTTGTACAAAGTGAATGGAAACCAGCTACAGTCAATCCCTTGTATAAAGGAGGATCTTCCACAGATCTAGACAATTACAGACCATTATATCTGACCAGCCTCATATGGAAAGCCATTGAAAGACTTATCATGGAACTAATAAATAAGGACATAGGGAACCCCCAAACACTGGACCCATCTCAATTTGGATTCATCAAGGGCACTTCATGCATACTCTACCTGGTGGACTTTTTTTTTAAAAAGGTCACCAAAGCAATAGATGAAGTTAAAATGGTGCACACTGCATACACCAACCTGGCCAAAGCTTTTAACACAATCCCCCACTCAATCATAGTAGAAAAGCTAAAGTGAATGGAGCATGGATTGTGAAATAAGGAAGGTAGGACGCTTCAGAGGTATTAGATAACTAGGCTGGATTTATAATAGTTGTATGGCTCATGTGCTAATATAACTGCTACTAGGTAAGTTGCTAATAATCAGCACATGTAAATTGGAGGTTAAATACTCTGTATTTCTCTTGATCAATGTATTATCGTCATGTTCTATTTTTGTACATATATTGGAGCTTTTCTCTCTGGGACTTCCCTTTTGGAGATCAATACACACCAAATGAAACAAAATAAATAAAATACATGAACAGCATCCATACATGCATAAGTAAAAGTAAAAATAGATAGTGTTGTGACATGTAATGTATCTGCTTATCTTAAGAATCCTTATCTACTGTTTGCATAAGTAAGCTTGGCATTATTTTGTGTTTGTTTTTTTAAAATAAGTTTACTGCTTAGCTCAACATTGACTACTTTATTAACAAAGCATGTGGTTATACCAATGTAATATGCAATTCCTGGACTTTAAAGTGCTGCCTACCACATTTTATTGCTGGTTCATTAACTAAGTCAAAAGCATTTACTTGAGCTACAGATACTTTCATAAAAAAAATACAGCTGCTTCCATGCAGGAGAGCTAGAAGCTTATTTCTATTTCCTTTTCCATTTTCCATCCTTTAAAACTATGGATTTCTTTTCAGAGCAAGACTCTGCTTGATGATAGTTGCTTTACCATAAAAGTTGTCCAATGTGCAGTGTCTTATAACTTGACATGTTTGTATGAGTACCATAGGATTTAAGGATGCAGCTGAAATGTATCTGTACAATTAGTTTTGGGGGCACTAGACAGACTTCTAAATAGTTTGAGGTGCAGGAAAAATAACGCCTGTAGAACTCTGCCTCAACTCTTGTGTCAGTGGCCTTTGAGGCAGCAATAATTTTAAAACAGAACATTTATCCCATGATTTGAAGAATTGTCTATAAACACTACTGGATTATGTCCCTAGACTGTACATATTATGTCCGATTGACAGGCTTTATATACATAAAAAGTGCACCAATGATACAGAAAGTATGGATATACTATCTCAGCTTAATTTCCCATTCCTCAAATTGCATCTCAGTAAACTATTTCCAAGAGTAGAAACAACGAACACCAAAACCAAGTAAAAAATATATGAAGAGGATCACCAAAGGAACACTGCAGCACTAAATCCAGAAAATGTATTGAAAAAAGTTAAGCGCTTTCGTCAAAATCACAAGACTTCATCAGAACAAGAACAAACAGAAAATGCCATATTTAAATACCCTAACAGCCATTGGTTGACAAAGCAAACATCATTTCCTGTAAAATAATTAAGCAGTTTAAAAAGACAGCAACACATAATCACAGTAACTGCCCACTACAACACATCAATTGCCACCTACCAACCACGTAGACATTAATGTATTGTGTATTGAAGTATGATTTAAAACACAGATCTTGAATAAAATCACATAAAAAATCACATAAAAACACACTTCCTTGAATATTTAGAGCTCAAGGGGCAGATTAAATTAAATGCATGTCAACCACATGGGCTCAATGACAAGTTATCCATTAGTACTGTATTAAAACTAAAATCAGCTTTTTATGTGATTTTATTCAAGATCTGTGTTTTAAATCATACTTCAATATACAATACATTAATGTCTATGTGGTTGGTAGGTGGCAATTGATGTGTTGTAGTGGGCAGTTACGGTGATTGTGTTACTGTCTTTTTAAACTGCTTAATTATTTTACAGGAAATGATGTTTGCTTTGTCAACCAATGGCTGTAAGGGTTAGGGTATTTAAATATGGCATTTTCTGTTTGTTCTTGTTCTGATGACGTCTTGTGATTTTGACGAAAGCGCTTAACGTTTTTCAGTACATTTTCTGGATTTAGTGCTGCAGTGTTCCTTTGGTGATCCTCTTCATATATTTCCAAGAGTACATAAAGGATTATTCTTTTGTACTTAAACAAAGAATGCTTACTTAGAACTATACAGTCTACATAAACTCAAATTCAATTTTGCAGGGGCAATCTTCAATGTACCTCTGCACATATAGGGGTTCACTTATATACACCTCATTAATTATTTTCACTCAGAGGTTGCTGCAACTTGGAGGAAAAAAAGCTACAATTTAAATAAATACTAAAACATTACTTGCACTTTCTCTGAGATGTCACTATCTTAGAGAAAGAATAATGCAATAAAACCAGGCCAGTTGTTGTGTCCTTTGGCTTTTCCCAGTTAGGGGTCGCCACAGCGGAACTCCAGTCCGCTAATGATTGGCAGTAGATTTTTACGTGCCGAGTTGCCAACTCTGACGCACAACCTTCGATGAAGGTATGCCTATTCATGCATGTCTCCACACAGAAGATGCTCTAGCTGAGAATCAAACAGGACAACGTCTTACTGTGAGGCGACAACGCTACCGCAGCACCACCACCGCAGTATTAATAAAACCAGGCAGACCTTAAAATTACCCTGCTAATCTAACTTTTAACAGACAGGCATTATAAGCAGACAAGCACTTCTCCTGCCTTAGATAAGTACAGTTCTTTAAAAATGAACAATGGCAGTGAGATTCAGCAGAGAATCACCTCTTCTACCCTGTTGGGCCCATCTCCATAAATGTTGACAGTGGCCCTCAACACAGAATTCAGAGTACTAATTCCTTCTTTGACTTTGGCATACATTTACTGTTACACAAAAAAGAACACCAGTCATCATGTACACAGTCTGATTTCCCCTCATGTACTCAAATGTAATTTGCTTGTTTGTCACATGACTGAACAGGAATGTTTGTATTTTTTGCTCATATTTCTTTTTGTGCTAAGGCGCGCTTTTTGGAAATGATGTATAAAAACTAGTCTTAGAATTTTTAGATTGTTGAGTTTCTGAAGAAGTCCTGTATTCAAACGGGACAAAAAACGTACTTTTATTGTTAAGCGTTTTAAATTAAGTATTAAAAACGGTGTTTTTGCAGTCCGGCCGTGGCATTCTTTTTTTCATTCGTTTGGAGATTACAGTTGTATTAAGTCATCAATGCTGTCTGCAAGGCTAAGAAGACAGCCTCCATGGGACAAGATGGCATTCCAGGCTGCGTTATTAATGTTCTAAAAAGACCTAGCTACTTTATTATGCACTTTATTGAACCATAGCCTGAGTACTGGCTTTGTCCCCACTGAATGGAAAACAGTGATTGCTATCCCCCTCCACAAGGGCGGCTCAGCAACAGACTCAGGTAACTACGGACCCATATGTTTAACCAGCCTCATCTGTAAGGCAATGGAAAGAATCATCATGGACCTCATAAATAAGGATATAGGTGACCTCCAAACCCTGGATGTGTTTCAGTTTCGTTTTGTCATGGGCAGATCATGCCTGCAAAAATTGGTGGACTTCTTTGAGAACATGACCAGAGCCATAGATGAGGGCAAAGCCATGCACATAGCCTATCTTGACTTGGCCAACGCCTTCAACACTATCCCACATTTGGGCATCACTGACAAACTAACCCAGTTCAATATCAACCCCTGTGTTGTCAGGTGGGTTGCAAACTGGCTCACAGATCAATAACACTCAGTTAAAGTGGGAGACTTTACCTCTGCCAGCAGACCTGTCACCAATGGGGTCCCACAAGAGTCAGTGCTGGGCCACCTCTTGCTTGGCATATACTTCTCAGAAGCCCAGGCCAAAATGGGGGCTGTGGCTAACCAAGTTTGCAGAGGACTGCAAATTAGGTGTTGTCATTGTATCACCTAGTGATGCCATTGTACTTCAAAAGGGGCTTACACAGACCAATGATTGGTGCCAAAGCCATGGTCTTAAACTTAATGCTAAAAAATGCATCATCATTCCATTTGGTAAAAACAGTGTTCCTGCTGATTATAAAATAAACAACAATACCCTAAGTACCAATTCAGTAGTGAGAGACTTGGGAACACAAGTTGACTGTGACCTCAACCACCATGTGTGTTCTGTGGTGAGGAATTCATTCTACGTCGCTCACCTGATTATCAAAGGCATCACCTCAAGAGCAAAAGAGGTTATGACTCCCCTGTACTCAACCTTCATCAGGTCTATTACTGAATATAATACTGCCTTTGGTATGTACCATACCAGACACCTGCAGCAGCTTGAGAGATCTCAGAGATTTCTAAGAAAATTCAGGATCTCCAGCACATGTCTTATACGGACAGACTGAAGTTGCTGTCACTGTACTCAGTACCATATAGACTACTCAGAGATTACTTATGTCTGGTTTACAGGGCTATCTCTGACCCAGATATGATGGAAATGTTGCACATGCCTAAGTAAAATGGGACTAGAGTCACCCATTACAGGGACCTCAATATAGCCTGCGACATAAATAGGACCTGCTGGACAGACAGATATGTCTCTTAGAGGTTGCCACTCCTCTGGAATAGGCTTCCAATTCATATCAAGTAGAGCACCTCCATGCTCCTCCACTAGGTTTAAGTGCAACCTAGACAACTGGATGGGAAACTGTAAATTTCTGCCAGGGATTGTGCCGGCTTCTCTCATGGACATGGGTAGTCCTTGGTAGAAAAATCTTGGGCATAGATGATATCTCTCATCTAGTATTATATTGGGATTTAATGGCTAGGCTTGTAAAGACCCTCAGTTCAATAGCCTAGTAACATCCTATAAAAACTTCCACAATAACTTACTGCCTAATATACAATCCAAGATGTGACACGTTATTAAATTTCAAATCATAAGGAAAGAAAATGGATGGTAATGTTGGATGTACTACTGACACCCGGGTTGAATGATGACTTTTACTATCTAAATTAATATAGCTGCTGCTTTTGTTATTTAAAAGATAAGTTACATACCTCTCAACTGTACAGATTTTTGTAGAATGTCCAGAATTTTGCCTCTTATTTTTGGTCCATTTTTCATAAAATTGTGATTTTCTAGTAAATTAGTGGCAAATCATTAAAGACCAAAGTCAGAAAATAATAACAGACATTTGAGGTTCAGACTTTATACCATTAAGAAAATTCATGCTAATGCAAAACATGTTTTTCTATCAACTTTGTAAGTTTGTAAGAGCAATATTTAAAAATGATCCCTATTTTTGGACTTTGTTCCACTTTTAATTATGACTTTGTCCAGATTTCTTACTCTAAGAGGTTGAGAGGTATGTAAATATTCATACAAGTAAAAGTTTGTATTAATAATATCTAAAAAATATCCACTAGATGGCAGAGATGATACATGGACATATAGCAGTAATGTGGCAAGACTGTTGTTAATGATAGAATGTTTTGACTGCTTTTTGTGGAGATTGGTAACAGCTGAAATTAAGTCCCTATATATTGCAAGTATGAAGCTCACAACATTGAAAAAGCTTGGAGGGAAACCCTTGGTCTTAGGTTTGTTGTGGGATGGAGCTTTAACCATTTGATATGAAATAAATGCAAGCAATATTGACCTCATATTGTGCTAGATATTTTGTTGGTGTTGTTATATATATATATATATATATATATATATATATATAAAATATGTATGTATATATGCATGTATATATGCATGTATATACATATATACATGTGTGTGTGTGTGTGTGTGTGTGTGTGTGTGTGTGTGTATATATATATATATATATATATATATATATATATATATATATATGTATGTATATGTATATATATATATGTATATATATATATATATATATATATATATATATATATATATATATATCATCTTCTTCTTTCAGCTTTTCCCGGTTAGGGGTCTCCATTGCGGATCACCTGTCCGCTCATGATTGGCAGTGGAGTTTTTACAGTGTCGAGTTGCCAGCCCGACGCCCAACCTTCCACAGAAGGCACACACATGCACACACTCATGCCTAGGGCCAATTTAGAGTGTCCAAGACTGCATGTCTAGCTAAGGCACCTTGGTTGTCTTTTTTGCTTATACTATACAGATGCTGATCAATTCTCTTGTTAAGTGCATTACTGGTGTTTCCGACATAAAAAGCTGGACATGAGCAGCATTTTGCCAAGAAAACTACCTTATCAGTAAAACAATAGTATCTTCCCTTGATCAGCCATCTGTTTCACTAAGTAATTCACTCTCAAGACGTGTATCAACATATGGACATTAATTGCAGTGTCCGCACTTGCTGGTTTTAAAAGAACCATTATAAAAAGTTTTAAAAGGTCTTTCTAGTGTTCTTTTGATGTTTGGTCTGTTTTTAAAAGTAAAAAGAGGGGGTGTTTCAAAACAAACTTTAAAATCATCAGCCCCTTGTATAATAGTCCAATTTTTGTGCATAATATTCTTTTTAGCCCACAAATCAAAGGAGTAATGCAATCCCATGTTATTAGAATTGTAGGAACTTTGTGAGTTATGGCTATTGCAGTTAACCTCACTACCAGTTAATGTGCAATGGTCAGAATTATGCAGTCCCTTATTAATAATTGGAGCAAATTCATTGTCTCATTCAGAAAATATTTTTTAATAAAAATAATCAATTAAACTATCTGGATACCCACATTCCAAAAACATTTAATTTGTCAAACTACATTACACATTCATTATCATCTGATGTTAACATTGATATTCTTATAAACTGACTCTTAACAACACCTTTCTTTTGATGGGCTAGATGGCAACTTTTATAATGTAAGAAAGCATTGAAAAAGGTGGGATTCCTATAAATTGAAGTAACTAAAAAAGAAGTTATGTACTTACCATACCGTTCCATCTCTGTTGTCCATTTCCATTCTTCCTCATCTGTTGGGTTTGGATCCGATCTCTTGGATCCGCTGCCAATAGACTATACACACACACACACACACACACATATATATATATATATATATATATATATATATATATATATATATAGTTTATCTATTGTAAGTGTGTGTGTGTGTGTGTATGTATTTGGATCCCAAGATCCCCTTCTTCTGATTGATGTACTCAAGTGTTGAGAACACAATGATCAAAGTTAGTTTGTGAAGAGACAGGTACATCAAATTTCTATAGGTGTAACTAATGGGATAAGGTAAAAGTGCAGGTTTGCGGCTTTCACTCTTTCTCTACTGTTGTGTGATCTTGGAATTCATTCACACACACACACACACACACACACACACACACACACATATATATATATATATATATATATATATATATATATATATATATATGCTGTTAAATTCATTTTGAATTTATTATTTATACTTTATTTGTTCACTGAAACTCAAGAAAGCACTATTTTGCATTGTGCCTCTCTATATAAAAAGAGTGTCTCCATGATATATGAGTTTATTAACTACAAAAATGTTATTAACTACAAAAATTCAAACAGGACTAAATATGTTTTGGGAAGAAATTAGCTCTATGTAGAATTGTAATACAGCGTGAGAGTAATATGAAAACTACTCCCTACTGCTTTTCATAGTTAAGAAAGCAAATGATTTGTTGTTGACTAATTGCGGATAGCTCACTATGCCCTGTTTGATTTTCCTGAAAGTATCTTTGTCAACACAAGGTTTACTGCTTGTTTTATTAGTATACTCTACCTGTTCCAAGGTTGCTTGTGAAAAGCTGCATTCCTTAATGTCAAACTGTTGTTTGGCTGAAAAGGAAAGAGAAATAATATATCAAAGTGGTTAGAAAAACATTTTATATAGCCCACCTAATCATGAAGGGATTCACATCTAGATCAGGGGAGGTCATCGTGCCTCTTTACTCATCCCTTATCAGGCCCATAATTGAGCACAATGCCTTTTGGGATGTACCTTACCAGACACCTGCAGCAACTGGAAAGACCCGTACCTCACCAAGAGGATCAAAGGGCTCAAACAGATGCCATATGCATAAAGCCATGTCCAACCGGAATTAATGGACATGCTGCACCTCAGAAAATCCAAATCCCATTAGAGCCTGGCGCTCAAGAGACTTGAACCTCAGCACTGAAATAAATAGGACATGCTGGAGGGACAGATTCATAAACCAGAGGCTCCCTTCACTCTGGAATAAAATCCCAGTCCAGGTTAGGCAGAGTCCCTCATTGACTCTTCAAGAGGAATCTTGATGAGTGGATGGGAGAGATCGAGAGTTTACCCGGGTATCACTTCTGTGTCACTGTTAGACAGAGGCACAGTATGCTAGGGCATAGCAAAATTAATTTAAAATGGGCCAAACACATTCTGGCTAGGTTTATAAATGCCCTAGGGCAGATAGCCTAGTATGAACCTATGAACCTATCATATAGTTTTCTTTTATAACAGTGATCAACTTTTTGTATTACCCTAAATCAGCTCATAACAGTGCAACATTTTTTTCAATTTCCAGCTGACAGATGACTGTATGCTTCCATTCTGTCTGTCCACTGACTAATGAATGCATTTATATATTCCTCTAACAGGGTTAATAGACTAGAACAGTATTATGCTTTAAAGAGTATTATATATAGGTAAGAGGCATAAATACATGAAGCTTTAGAAAAGATATATAGATATCCTATAAAACAGTAGCTACATTTTACTTCTTATAAATACACTGTCTTGCAAACTAATATGAATTTGGAAGAGTAACTTATGCAAGATGCACTAAGAGGAAGAGATTATAGTTAAATGGCATAGAAATTTCAGAATATTAATTATATAAATTAATCATGCAAGGCAGTTTGAATTTGTCGCTGTCAAAGCAAATAAAATGCTGGGTTTTGTCACAAGTGAACGAAGTTAAGAATTTCAGAAACATAACTTTTTTACAAGACAATGGATGTACCAGTTGTGGAACATTGGGTTGAATTCTTGAGGTCCTCACAAAGAAAGGGAGGAAGAGAATTAGACATTGTTACAGGAAAGAATAATGTTGACAGGGAGATGAAGGAAGGTGCTTATATAAAGGAAAATGAAGGAAAAAATGTAACTTGTATTTAAGTCATAGATGGATGAGGGTGATATCAAGTGATCCAGTATGGATGCTTGATACTATACGATAACAAATTAAGGGAAATGTGCTGAAAAGGAGGGGCATATGTTGAATAAAATGTTATGACTAGACAAACTGAGGAAATACAGTACTGATATTATGAAACTCTTTTTCCCATGTAAGTGTGTGAAATTTAGAATAGTTCAGACAGTAAAGCAATAATAATACAGCATGTTTTTTTTTTTTTTGGTTATGGAGTAAATCAAAGGGACAATGACGAGTGCATTTGTAGAAAGAAGTAGCTATGACTTTGGCTGGGCTGAACATGCAATGTGTCTTTTATATGTGTGTGTGTATATGGGTCTACTTCAAATACCTGAAAGCCGAAAATGCCATAGACAACATGAATGAGACAAGAATAATAAAAGTTAAAATGCAGAACTGTGTTTGTATTCCCAGAGAAAGTAACATTTTACAAATGTGGGGAATTATGTCTATTTCCCCACTATAGCGCAATCCTAGAGTTGGTATATATATTTAGGGGGGTTGTGGGGGGCATAGCCCACCCAACTAGATGGGTTTCAGCTAGTGTGGTGTGTCATACTGTAGTGCTGGGCAAGTGTTTACTTTCCCTGGGAAAACTTATGCAGTTCGGCATTTTAACTTTCATTATTCTTGTCTCATCCATGTTATCTTCGGCATTTTCAGCTTTCGGGTATTTGAAGTAGACGTGTGTATGTATACACAGACACACACACAGATATATATATATATATATATATATATATATATATATATATATATATATATACACATACATACACACACACACACACATATATATATATATATATATATATATATATATATATATATATATATATATATATAAAACTAGTAATACTTGTGGGTAGGCCAGCTAGCTTAAAAATGGTTGTGACCAAAGTAAACAATTACAAAAATTATCACAGGAGTCCACCAAGCAATGGAAACTGAGGGAGAAATTTCAGTGTTGACCTTAGCAGGTATGATCAAGGAGCATTTGAGGAAGGTATTGGGCCAGATTCGAAAACATGTGCACTCAGTGTAATTGCCTTGATTCCAAAAGACTTGCTCTCAGTGTAGGTGACTTACTTTGGTGTGAGGCATATCTATAGGTTTAAATCAGGAGTCAGATTCCAAAAGATATGCTCTCAGTGTAAATGGTCACTTAAAAGAAACATGCTCAATGCTTGACATCCCAAGGGTATGGAAATAATTTATAGATAACTACTAGATAACAACAGAGAATCCTATGGGTGTGGAATATCTGGAGTTAGTAAGTGTATATAGTCAGGTGTTGAGGCCTAAAATTCTGTTAGTTTATTTATTTTGATTTTCTGGATGGGTGTTAATTATTCAGGGTTTTGATATAATGTGCATAGTTAAATGGCTTCTATAAGTTGACTCAGTTTTTAAAAATTATGTGTTTTCCTAATAATGTTAAATATGTCATTTATTGTATTAAAATCTTAATAAAATTCAGTTTAAAAATTCATTGGAGGTCAGGAATACCTACAACCAGGGAAAAGCTAATATACAACTAGAACACTGGGTTTTGAATTTCAATCACTTCAAAACGTCTAAATTAATCTGTAAGTCTAACTCTGAAAATAATACTGTATGGCAATTTCTTCTCAATATTTTTAAAGATAAGGTTGCTTTCTCTTGTTCTTAGGTTCATAGTTTCATAGGTAAATACTAGACAAACAACTACTAGGGCCTTTATAAGCCTAGCTATGCAATCCAACCCAATTGTGTCCCTATGTATCAAGGATGGTTATTAGGAGGGAGTATGTTAGCTAGGAAGTTTCTAGAGGTTATGCATTTGCGAAGAGGACGTATAATTTATTTCTTAGAGGACATTACAAATGTTCTAGTTATATACTTTTGGTTAGCCTGCAGAGATATCTTGCAAAGTATTTGTGAGAATGTATAGCATCTAAATGTAGTCTTCTTTCAACATAAAATGAACAACTTAATTTTTTGTTTCTTGGTTTTCCTAGCATACCTCTTCACATCTCTGACTTGACTACGGTAATTCAGGTTTATATAAACCTATTTTTTCAGGTTTTGGCTAATTTTTTATTAATTCTTTTTCTTGTAGAGTGTGAAAGGTGTCTTACTATTTCCTCTTTCAAATTCTTGCAGGTATATACCATGGTTCCCTAAATATATGGCATATGCAGGGCAGTAGAACTACACCATCTTTTTGATTGTGTCAGAGAAGCCTAATAGATGAGGATATAGACACTTTTTCCTCCCATGCATCATAATGAAGTAGTAACAGGAGCAGGAGAGTAAATAGTAGTATTTCCCATTTTCCTTAAGCAGAACCTCCTTGTTATGACTAACAGTAGCCATCAATAGGCTGCAAAATCTCTCTTCATTCCATTGATGTCAGTGCTTTGAAGTGGGTATATAACAAGTTATGTACAGTGCATATCAGATGATTTGTAAGGACGTCCTCATTTAGCAGGTAACTGTTGATGTCTCTTCTTTGGCTATCATCATTTAGCAAAATGTCATCTTATTCATCCACTCAGAGGTTATAAAAGCTTCATGCCACCATATCATATACCGGTCTAGGAGAATGAGCCCAGCTCCTGCGTTCTTCACTTTCATTACCATACACTAAGCCATCACAAGACAGGGAATGGCATGAATAAGCAACACACAAGGCAACTTTCAGAAAAATATATTCAAAGTTAGAGGATGGAGAGGCCATTCAGTCACAGCAGAGTTGTGGGAGAGTAAGTATCCCCTGCAGAAGTGTCACTCAGAGATTATTTGTTATGCTGAGCATGTGTATGCCAAATATGAGCTCACAAACCTTCAGCAGCAGGTAGCTGTTAGGAAGAATCCCAAACAGTAAAATTAAATCACTCGAGAGTCTGGAAGAAGACCTAAAAGTGTGGGCTCAGAAGGACATATCCAGAGGTACTGAATAACCAAAGGAAGCCCAACTCCTGGATCCATGATACAAGCAATGATGCTTGAGGAAAGTCTGAACTAGTGACTGAACTGTCGCACTAGTAGCAAATGATTAAGTAGCAGTAGCACAAATATCCACAATGGAAACGCCTTTAAAGTAAGACTTTTGAAGTGATCCATTGCCTTTGACAGTAGCATTTTCTGGGGTGTTATGTGCCACCAGAGAACAAGACACATGCAGTTACATTCCATATAGGAAACATTTCCTCAGAGATTTCATCCCCCTTGCTCCACAGACTAAAACAAATGAGCAGCTATACTGTCTTCATAAAATTATGAATCCGCTTCAGGTTGCAGTTCATGTTTAATGTTTTACTTAAGGGACATTTGATCATCTGGATTCTACCTGTACAATGAAAATCAAAAGAGAAAAGAATAAACTGGTTTAAAACTACACCCAGTACCTCCTTTGGAATGAAATGGGGTTGGTCCTAACAGCCCACCTGATCTCTGTGAAACAAAAAAGTTCCCTAGAGATAAGAGTCAGATCAGAAGTCATATGAGTAGAAGTACTGACTACCAAGAATAATGTCTTCCAACAGATGAATTTCAGAAATGCTGGACCAGCTTATTTAAACTGAGGACAGACAAGCTTGGGAACCATGAATTTCAAGAACCAATGTGAAAAGGGTTCCTTAAATGGGGATAAACATGCAGATGTCCTGTAAGGAGCAGTATAACGAGTCAGTGGTGGCCCACAGCTGTGCTTTACATAAGGTCATGATGTGCAGAGATGCACTTTCACTGTGAAGTAACTTCAACACAAGTCATAGAGATATCTGAGATAATTTGTGGTCACTCGTAAGGTCAGAGATTAGGACAACATAGGATAACTCTAAGTCAGAGAGGTATCTGAGATAAGTCATGATCACTTGTATGGTCAGTGATTAGGACAACATAGGATAACTCTAAGTCACAGAGGTATCTGAGATAAGTCGTGATCACTTGTATGGTCAATGATTAGGACAACATAGGATAACTCTTTAAGTCAAAGAGATATCTGAGATAAGTCATGGTCACTCGTAAGGTCAGTGATTAGGACAACATAGGATAACTCTTTAAGTCAAAGAGATATCTGAGATAATTCATGGTCACTCATAAGGTCAGTGATTAGGACAACATAGGATAACTCTTTAAGTCATAGAGATATCTGAGATAATTCATGATCACTTATAAGGTCACTGATTAGGACAACATAGGATAACTCTAAGTCACAGAGGTATCTGAGATAAGTCGTGATCACTTGTAAGGTTAGTGATTAGGACAACATAGGATAACTCTTTAAGTCAAAGAGATATCTGAGATAAGTCGTGGTCACTCATAAGGTCAGTGATCATAGGTTATATCTCTAAATCCAGATAAAGAAATGTGATGAGTGAAAGGCGTCTGTAGTACAAGTGCATGTGAAAGCATACGCATTGTTAAAATGAACAAGTTAACAGGCAGTACACCTATCCATGCACAGCACAACAAAACACATATTTTGGTGTCAAATAAGTTTAATTCTGACACCATATAGGACATGTACTCATGAAAATTTCATACTGACTCACAATAGAGAGTCATATGAAAAATCAGTCCAGAAATAGAATTTCCCTTAAAGTCAAAGATAGTTGAAAGTAATAATTCAGTTATATAAATGTACATGATATGCACATTAATTAAAAAAAATCTCTATACTGTATATATTACATACATCTTTTAATCCACACACAGTATTTTATAGATATTTTTGTCGGTCGTGAAAAAATTATATATATGTAAAATGAACAAAGAAAACCATTTTACTTGATTTGAGAAAATTCATAACTGACATTTATACATTATGAACAGTCACTATAACAAACTATGTCTTCCAAACAGAATATCTGTGTAGAACAGATTGATTAGAATTGTCCCATTGAACATCTAAATATCTGACAAAAGTTTATTGCTATCAGTAAAATAATTAATTACTAAAAACAATTCTGGCTAAGCAGAGTTATCACTCATCAAGACATGTTCAGTATGAGAAAACAATTGCTGGTTGCTCAAGCTGTGGTACAACTAATAAATCTTTTAAGTTTTGACTTACATAGAACTGATTATCAACTTCTGTATACTTACATATAATTTACCTTGAATATATACGGTCTAGGCTAGGGATTCATAATCCTGTTATATAGTATGCAATGGAAGGCAAGCTGTCTTCCACTGTGTGCAGTGCAATTTATTTCTGATTCAGGGTGCCACTCAGTAATACAGACTATCACTTCTCAGCCATTTGGTTTTTGGAGCTGCATGTAAATACAATAGTCAGTAGTTGGGTTTTATCCCAGTGAAGACCTTTTATACAGCTCAGTGCATTTCTCTGTTAAAGATCAATGCACTTCTTTTTGTTGCAGTTGTGCCATCACCACGAAAAGTGTGGTTTCTGATTCTAAAGTGTGTAGATTTTGCTGGGTTCCTATCACATAGTTGAACTTTTACAAGTTCGAACCTCATATGGTCAAGACCATAAGTTCGAATTTGTAAAAGTTCGAGAGTTTGAATGGAAATCTCCATAAGCGGACATTTCCATTTTGTTCTATAGGGTGTGATCTCAGAGTTGATATATTTAAGTAGCGAGGGGTGTGGGGGGGGTCTATATTAGAACATCGAAGTTTCAAAACCTCGAATGTTCTAATATCAAACCCTATTCAGCGAAAGCTGAAAACATCGAACATACAGAACAGCAATTTTTTTTCCTAGGGAAAAAATTCACTGTTCCAAAACCCATACACACAACACAAGCACACCAAACAAACAGCAATCCACACAAATACACCTAAAATCTTACACCTAACCCTACACTAAACTATACACATACCACTGACTATCCACTTACCTTAACCCAAACCCTAACCCTAAGGTCTGTCACTATCGCACACACCTCACCAGCGCCCTAACCCTAACTAACCTACCCCGCCCTAACCCTCACGTCCACACAATTGCACACTTACCTGACCTGCTCCCCAACCCGCCCTAACCTTCACGTCCACACAATCGCACACATACCTAACCAGCGCCCTAACCCTAACTCACCTAACCCGCCCTAATCCTCACTTCCACACAATCGTACACATATCTAACCTGTACCCTAACCCTAACTACCTTAACTGAACCTGACCCTTAACTTTCCACCATAGTGCTGAAAATACCGAAGCAACAGAAACGGACAGCCAAATTCTTTCCCTAGGAAAAAATTTGGTTTTCTGTTGCTTAAATATTTTCAGCTTTCACTGAATAGGGTTCGATATTAGAACATTCAAAGTTTTGAAACTTCGATGTTCTAATATAGACCCATGGGGGGTGCAGGGGGGCTTGCCCCCTGCTTAAAACAGTTTATTTTTTTTTATCCATAGTCGAAGTTTTGTAACTTCGAACATAATGGTTCGAGCATTACGTGTTCAAAGTTATAAGGCTTTGACTATGTGATGTAGACCCGATTTTGCTTTGGTTACATTATTGAAGCTATATTTATTAAATTAAAAAAGTAGATTGTTAGGTACATTATGCTGAGCAACTTTCTAATTACTTCCTTATTCTATGTCATTTGGCAGCACCTTCTGATGATAGTGATGGAGGAAAATTGTGCAGTGTTCAATACCTCAAGGTACTGAATTGGAGGGAGTGTGTACTGCAGTAGCGTTGTCACCTCATAGTAAGGCATTGCCCTGTTCGATTCTCAGCTAGAGCATCTTCTGTGTGGAGACATGCATGAATGGGAGTACCTTCGTTGAGGGCTGTGCATCAGGGCTGGCAACTCGGCACGTAAAAATCTACTGCCAATCATTAGCAGACCGGAGTTCCGCTGTGGCGACCCCTAACCGGGAAAAGCCGAAAGACACAACAACACAACTGAATTGAAGGGAGTCTAACTATACCAGGAACAGGCACTGATATTCTATAACATTCATTACTGAACCTCATTACCTGTTCTGAGCAAAGTCTAAACTTATCTCTGGACTTGAAGGGGGGAGCGCAAACTGTGTTTGGCCGATGCTCTCTAATGCACCAGTTCCACCTGTATGTCAGACCTGGAATTGCCTACAGAGTGCTAGGTCTGACATTTAGGTGGATCAGCATGACCATGAAACTGTCAGGTAAAGGAGTTCCACCTCTAGGATGGTGTGGTCATTATACCTGCATTCTTCCCATCCCAGAAGAAGGACAGGCTTGCAGGACCACTAGCCCATCAGGAAATTAAATCTAAATTTGAAAGGAGAACACTGTGAGCCTTCCTCACATGAGCTTGTGGGATAGTTACACTACACCAAAGTATGCATGTGCAAGGACTAATGCTGTCCCTCTGACTACTGAAGCCTGTAGTAGATCTCCTGATGTACATGGAACTTAGTACTGCAAACAGTCTGGTTTCCATCAGGTACTTCCTGCAGACACAGTCTGAAATACATATGGAGCCTTAACTATCAACCTTCCATCTAAAATATGTTGGACACTACCTCTCATAATATGGGACAAATGGGCAAAATGTTCAACACATACTAACAGCTTACTAACATCTCCAACTAGGAAGATCATAGCATGGTTAACATTTATCACTTTCCACATATAAAATGTTGTTTTGAGGAATTAAAATGATTCAGTATTATTAACCAAAGATATTAGTTAAAAAATATTCTTGACAGTGAATGTGTGATAGCCCCATTCGATAGGGAACAGGGCTTTTTAAGACTCCAAATGAAGAATATTCCTCATAATGAGGTACAGTTGAGAGGTATGGGTGGATCTTAGGCTTTACCAAAAAGCCCACTCAGTTCAATGAACATGTTTCATTCCAGCACTAATCCAAAGTATAATACAAGCATACTTTACTATAGCTGATCATTGTGACGATTCACACATTCGTAGTTTTATTTCTAACAGTGATAATCCCATGACCGACAACTATTTATTAGAGTATTATCTGTGTCATTTCACTGCATGCCCAGCATTGTACACTTTACCTGGAATCTTATCTTACTCAATTTCTGTTTTGTTACTTTGCATTTAAATATAAATGTGTTTAGTTAGCTACTGATTTATTGTCTGACTGATTGACTGTGCTGCCATCTGTGTCACTTTAAGTGTTGCAGTCTGCTGCTGAACACACACATATGTATATACACACACACACACACACATATATATATATATATATATATATATAGATATACATATATATATATATATATATATATATATATATATATATATATATATATATATATATATATATATATATATATATATATATATATATATATATATATATATATATATATATACACACACACATATATACACATACGCACATAGGGCAAAGATTGTAACTTTTGGATTTGGAAGTAAATTAGTAAATTGATTCCAAGTGAAATTTAAGAAATTATGAAAACTAGAATGTTTATCAGCTCTTTATAAAAATGTAAGTTTAGATCTGATCTTCTATTGTACATGGAAGTAATACAACAGAAACTTCTCTGGTGAGATTCAAAAAGGTAGAAGCAGCATAAGCAGCCCAAAACAGCACAACAAATCACATATTTTGGTGTCAAATAAGCTTAGTTCTGACACCATATAGGACGTGTACTCATGAAAGAGTGCACATTTATCACAATGAGCAAGGAAAAGGCAAGAAACATACGCCGTGATGATTTACTGCAGTCTGGTTCAGAATGCAGGACCATGTGGTGCAGCAGTTTCAGTAGCATTATTTTCCTTGGACACAAATACTTTAAACTAATACTTCCATTTATACCCATATATGTGACATCTTGCTGGCAGTCTTCACTGCATCCAGCATTCTGTCCAGAACTGTAAGAGATGAGTCACACTGTATGCTAAAGCATAAAGTTGGGCTATTCAGTCCATTAGTGAAGCATCTGTTATTAAGCTAAATGATAGGTTCGGCTGAAGAAAGAAAAGGCTCATATCGGGACATCATGTGAATTGTCAGCCATTTTAAAGCCTGTTAATAGGGGTCTGACACCAAATGAAGGCATATGAGTGCATGGTGACTATGAGACCATTGACGTCTCACTTTTCATTGCAACATCTAACTGTCCAGGCATGCAAATAAAACTGAGAGCACTGTGGCTACCATCAGGCCAAACAGATAGAGAAGGTTCTGATCATTATTCCTCCTCTCTGTCCCTATGCAGGAAGCTAAAGCTACAACCTACTGCACCATTTGTGTTGGTAGGAACAACCAGCAATGAAGTGTGCCTTACTCTGCCCTGTGAAGGTAATCCTCTAAGTCAAGTAAGTTCACAGATGGTGTTTTCTGTTTAAAGAGCCTGTCAGGGTCTGAGATCATGAAAGCTTCCCTGACAAAGATGCCACCACAGAGAGGCCTTCAAACAACCAGCAGAAGTCTGTTGTTTAAGCAAGGATATACATGAAGATCATTTTCTTGGAACTTTTTTTCTCACAAAGGCTGGCAGCATGCTAATTATACTGTGAGCAGAAGAAGGGCCAGATGGCTAAACTTTGTACTAAGATGCTGTCCACTTGGAGAATCCTCTATAGACCTCTGAAAATGAGATACCAAAGGCATTCACTTTATTCACTGATGCTATCTAGTTGCCCTGTAGAAGGAGGAGATGACCACCTCAGGAGTCACCATCTGACACCTGATGGACTGGATGTAGTCAAGAATTTACTGTGATCCAGGAGACAACATAGGTCTCCAATCCCTTAGTACCTAGGAGGAGACAGCAGTAAGATCCAGGGCATCTTTCCAAAGCAGGAACATTTGTTAAATTCTCTTTGGCGTGTAGATCCTTGGCCTGCCTCAAGAGCTGTAAGAACAAAACTTGATCCCTTAGCAAAGCCATTCTGGATGGAAAACTTAGAAGTTCTAATATGTGGCTTAACAATATCATATTTAGAATCCTGAGATCCCTTGTGGTTGTTTTTAAAGCTGTGGCAAAGTCACAGAACTATCCCACGTGTCCAGTCTTATACTGTGGACAGGAATATTAGTGCTGCTTCAGTGAGGTGTCTCTTCTTAGTAACTATGTTGGCACAACCAGTTGGGTGACAGTGCCAAATATTTTGGGTCGTTCTCTTGTATGAGTGGTTTCCTCCTCCTCCTGCAAATCTGGGCAAGTGTCAAAGACACAAAAGGAGCCAGAGGCATCACACCGATCACTGGCAGTAGTCAGGGTCAGTTTTATATTTTATATCTCTTTAAAAAGTTCTGGAAGGCCTGCCCAAGGGGAACGTCTTTATAGAAGTGGAATTCAGTAAATAGGATAGGCTTCCTGAGCTCTTCCCTGTAGAATCTGATGAGGCATACCATATTGCAAAGTCACATGCCTAAGCCTTTTTGACCAAGCCATGCATGAAAATTGCAGTGGGCCATAAGGAGGCCCACTACAAAAGCCATAGAAGCCTTAATAAGGCTTCTTAACAAATCTTTCTTGAATCTTGAGTTACAAGGGTTTCATCTTTAACTGAGTAGACTGGACTCTAGGCAGGACAGACAGATAATTGAGGGACCTAAGCCCCACTGTGATGGCTTCAGCTCATTATCAAGCAGTAAGACTGAAAGTTGCTTTTTTATCTTGGAACTAGTCTGGGACAAAAAGACTAGCTTAGGATTCTATCTCCAGAGAAAGGACCAGCTGAGAAGTAGGAGGATCTGTTGATGTGGAGGATACATAGTTTTCATGTCTCTGAAACAAGGACCTGTTTTTTATTTTATTCCCCTTTTCAAGAATCCAATTGAGAAAAAGAGCCTTCCTTTACCTTAAGTGCAGGACAGTTCTTTTACTTTAACTGCAGGATAGTTGTGTAATGCTCTATAGATATGTGAAGAGTTAAGTTCATAATATCTGTTTGTTGGAGATCCCAAACAATCCTATTAATGAAGGAAGTAGTGATCATAGGTTACACTGTGTAGAAACATATGCATTGTTTAACTGGTACACTGGGCCATACTGTCTAAATATGTATCTCTTACACTCATGAAGGCTGGGCTTATCAGATGTCAAAAATTCATAAACATTCACTACCTGTGGCTGATCCATAGACCCTCTAGGTGCAGAAGAACAAAAGAGAAGCTCTACAACATTGATTGGAAATTCTTAGAAAATGTATGATGATTCCCATGCAGAACAATCATCAGTTTCAAGTGCAACCACTCATTTTGAGCAGAAAAACGCCAGTGAGTGATCTATGAAAGCAAGCTGGTCATAATAGAGCTTCATAATGATTAACCAGAGCAGAAGTGGTGCAGGTACCATGGGATATACCTTTCACAACTGGAACACTGGAGGTACATATCATTGATCTTCCTTAATCAGTAGACCTAGCAACAGCAGGATATGACTGATATCTGGCATCTATTTCTCTCAAATTCTCTATTTCTTGTGCCATCTTGACATCACTAGAGGGACCTATTTACCTTTTCCAGTACTGGGCATTTTCAACCAATGGCATCTTTACAATACTAAGGTAGGCCTCATACTTCTCATTTCTTCATCAAAAGTGGGCAGTACAAAGTGATGGCACATGCTGATCCTCTCACAAATTGCACCGACAGCACCTATATGGGCCAAGATTCATAATCTGGTAACCACAATAACTCTTTGAACAGTTCAACCTTTTGGGCAAATAACAGATTAACTTTTCTAGGAAGAATATTAAGATCAAGATCTGAATTATATAAGCACAGAGAAGATCCGACCAGCTCTGGTGGTGTGCAGTACCTTCTACAATGATGCATGGCATCATGGTGATCACTAGCAGAAGACCTGCGCTCCTATGTTTTGTGGTAAGAGAGGACAACAGAAGAGGAAATCCTAACAGTTACACTTTGGGTGGCTTCAAAACCCAGATGCAACTACAATGCTGATGTAAAAAACTCAAGTTGCATTCATACACTAAACAGTTCACAACATTCTCATTGTGAAATTGCTATTTTATTACATTGCAAGAAAGCTTAATAATTTACCTTCCTCTAGCATGGAGAAGGACTGTGCAAGAAACTTTACATCCTCCATTGGTATTTTGAACAGCATGTGAGAAGCAAGTCCGAAATAACACATAGCATTAATTTTTACTTTCTTCCTATTAAATAATAATAATAGTAATAACACAAAATGATTTTTGTTTCATTAAAAATTTCAAAAGTCCTAAATTTCACTTCTTGCTAAATCTCTTGGCTTACTATATGTATGTATTTATGTAGGTATGTAAGTATATATGTAAGTATAATCGATAACCAACACCACTATGAAATAAATGTCACTGAGCAATAATAGAGCAAAGTCAAACAACAATAAAAATAAAACAGGCTCAGTGACAACCTCTGGCAGTGAATATCAGTTACCATAAAACTGTCTATTCAGACCAACTTCTATTCTTGTAAAGCTGTTTAAGAAAAAATGATTTGCTGGACCCTTAGGTAAAATAAGGTTGTTTTATTCAACAATTCCAAAACAGGTTCACACTAGGAGTGGTTTCGCCACAATTGACATTGCTTAAAATATCCCTATTATCATGCACATCTACATTAACATTAATTACGACACTTTTAGAGGTAGATACATTTTTACTAATAGGTGTAGGACCTAGATGGTCTGATACAGATTCAAACAGTCGACCATTAGTTGTACCATTATAACTAGATTGTCTATTATGAATATTAGAGTTAGTATTTCTCGGCCAAGTAAAAACTTGGCCGTGTGAAAAATCGTGTAAGTCCCTTTGAAGGTTATGCTTCTTCTGTTCCACCAAGCATCTCTCAAACAGGGAGACGCTATTCAAAAGGCGTTCCAACAATGGATCGACTAAAGTCTCTGGATAACATACATATAAATCAGTTTGTTGTTTTTGAATCAATACTAGCAAGTTCTTCTCTTCAGGAGCAAAAAACTAGTTTAAAAGAGACATGTAACTGAGGCTCACCTCTATGTTTAATTGCTGCCAACGATACAGCAACTCTGGGTAGGTTGCACCGGTGGTTGGCATCTTCAAAACACGAAGACCACGCAGAATAACCTTTCCGCTAATACATGCCTCAAAGTGGAAGTGTTGGAGTTGAAGTCGCTTCAACTTCAAAATATTCATTTCTAAAGCTGCTATTGCATCATTAAGAGCTGTAAAGTCAATGTTGTTATTCACTTCTGAGGCTCACTCCTGTGAAGCCAAGTAGCGGGCTGGCGTTGTTCATGACGTAATCCAAAATTCGAATACGAGATGTTCTTTCTCTAACAGACATCAGGATTATAAGGCAATTCCACAATACTGACTTCAACATCTGCCATGTTCTCAGAGCGGTGATAAAAAGGATGAAATAATAAAGCAGAACTGATAACCAACACCGCTATGAAATAAATGGCACTGAGCACTAATAGAGCAAACAAAGTCAAACAACAATAAAACAGGCTCAGTGACAACCTCTGGCAGTGAATATCATTTACCATCAAAATGTCTATTCAGACCAACTTCTATTCTTGTAAAGCTTTTAAGTAAAAAACGATTTGCTGTACCCTTAGGTAAAATAAGGTTTTATTCAACAATTCCAAAACAGGTTCACACTAGGAGTGGTTTCGCCACAATTGACATTGCTTAAAATATCTAGTATTGAATCAATACTAGCAAGTTCTTCTCTTGGTGGAACAATAGAAGCTTAAGCTTTTTTTTTGCTCCTCTCTTAGGTTGAAGAGCCAAAAAAAAAAAGGTCTTTAGTCTTGCCTTTAATGCATTTCAGAATTAAAGACAAGTTGTCCGTGTTTGGGGATTTTTGATTGGCCGGTATGCCAGTATACGAGCCAATCAAAACCTCGCACAGCGGACCCTCTTCTGTTCAATGCGGAACATCAAGCTGTTCCGCACTGAACAGAGCTCTGCTTTTTAATTGGTTCATATGCCGGTATACGAGCCAATCAAAAACGCGCACAGCGGACCCACTTCTGTTCAATGTGTAACATCAAGCTGTTCCGCACTGAACAGAGCTCTGCTTTTTAATTGGCTCATATACCGGTATACGAGCCAATCAAAAATGCGCACAGCGGACCCTCTTCTGTTCAATGCGGAACATCAAGCAGTTCCGCATTGAACAGAGCTCCATTTTTTGATTGGCTCGTATACCAGTATACGAGCCAATCAAAAAAAAAAACAAAGCAGAGGAAAGACTCCAAAATAGGGATGTCTGGTTTTTGAAAATTCTGCGATTTGTCCGGGTTTTAAAATCGCCCGGACAGGAGCCCAAAAAAGAGGACGTGTCCAGGGAAACCCGGACGTATGGTAACCTTATATATATATGTAAGTATAAATGTATGGATTCACTATGTAATTTCGAAATACTGAAATCCTGAATTTCAGTATTTTGAAATTACATAGCCGAAGACACCAAATAGCAAAACCCTAAAGCCACGAAATTCAAAATCCTGATGCTACATTACAAATACAACACATAAACACACAACTTCCCCCCAACTCAAATATAATATCCTACACTATAGATAAGCAGGGGGAAAAGCCCCCCTGCACCTGCCCTAAGTGGGGGGCTGTGCCCCCCACACCACCCCCCTACTTATAAATATATATATATATATATATATATATATATATATATATATATATACTAACTCCGAGATCGCACAATTAGAAACACACAAGCAACTCACTCCCACACATTGTACACACCCTCACATACACACATCACAGTCAAAACACACACTGACAGACACTAAAGCCCCTAACCAACACACATACACATACATACATACCCAAACTCACATCTTATCATTCACATACAACACCAGAAGCACTAATTCAAAATCTCCGTACTTTGGGATTTTGAATTTCACGCTTCTGGTTTACCGGTATTTCAAGACTTCAGTATTTTAATTTCGAAATACTGAAATTCGGAATTTCAGTATTTTGAAATTAAAAAGGGATCCCGAATGTATATATATGCAAGTATGTATGTATGTATGTATGTATGTATGTATGCATGAGGTTTGCGTGCATATATGAAAGTATTATGGCACAGTGGATATTAAATTATTTATTTATTTAGTTATTTTACATTTGTTAACTGGGTAGAGTCTGGCTGGCAAGTAGCCCATTTTCAGCGGAGACCCGGGGAGATAAGCTCCATAACAATAGTACAAAAGATTACAAAAATTTTTAAAAGATTTACAAACAATATACAAAAAAGTTTGACAGTTGACAACAATCACAATTTACAAAAAGGTGAATGTAAAACAGAAAACATTACATTTCTTAAGCATTATTACAGACAGTAATATAAAACTCATTAGATATATAACTAAAGACCATTGTGGTATTTTCATTTGGTAGAAGTAAGACATGAAGATAGCAGAATAAAAAAATATTTGATCGAAGGCATGAGAAATTAGCCAAGAGTATTACAGGAGCATGGCCATTGTTGAGTAAGGTATTCCTTTAGGAGTTTTTTAAAGCTATGACGATCTTTATTTTTTAAGATATTCTGGGGTAATAGGTTCCACTGTTTGGCTACTTTGAAGGAAAAGAGAGAGTCACCAAAGTAATTATGGGACTTTGTAACCCTGAGTATAAGTTTATTGAATGATCTAAGGTTCCTGACCAGGAATATGTTGTTTTTCCTGCATAAGTACAGCTTTTTATGTGAACATATTGTTTTACAATAATGCAGGATAGAGAAAAATCATGGAAAGAATGGGAAAAATATAAAGCCCCTCAATATCTTGAAAACTTCAGAATGCTTTGTAATCGTGCTAAAAAGCAAATAAATGAAGACAAAAACTATACTATAATAACTTTCAGAATATACTAAACACAACCCTAAAAATGTTGGATATCCTTTAAGAAATCTTATATCACGGCTAAAAATTCAACCCAAACCCCTCAACCAATAACTCACCACTTAAAACTGCAATACAGTTCAACTCTTGTTTTATAGATAGTAAAGCATCTCTAACCAAGGATTCCTCGACATCTAATCTCAACTGTGTCCAACAGTCACATTTCACCACATCCACTTTCACCTTCAAACCTGTACCCACATCCTGTATAAAACTACTCTTAAACAAAATTAAACTGTGCTCCTCTTCATCTTGACGACCTTCCAAGCCAGTACCTAAAAATAGCAGCCAGTAGCATTACCTGTCCTGTCTCAGTCCTTATAAATAGGTAAAGCCAGGAATCCCACATTCCCACTCTCTGGAAAACATCACACTTTATCTCTGTACTCTATAGAAAGGAGGAAATTTGACAGACATTAATAACTTTATACCTATAGCAATCTTATCTTCCGTCACCAAAATACCAGAAAAATATATTCAAAAACAATTGCTAGACTATCTCCTGTAGGAAGAACTCCTACCCCTACACAACATGGCTTCATTCCTACCTGTAGTACTAGTACTGCCTTTCTAACATATAATGATGCTGTCAATAAAGCTAGAGATAATGACAAACTAAACTTCTTATTTCTACTTATCTAAAGCCTTCAACACAGTTTATCACAGCAAACTTCTACTTCAAATGTCCACACTAGGTCTCTCTCAGCTCACCCTTCTGTGGTTCAGAAGTTACCTGTCCAATAGGTATCAGTCAGTAAAATGGCACTCCATGCTCTCTCCTTACCCCCAGTCTCAACTAGTGTAGCACAAGACTCTATCCTTGGTCCCCTCCTCTTTAACAGTTTCACCAACACTCTCCATACTTACACACAACAGGGCACCCTAATACAATATGTAGATGATTCCACTCTCATTTGCACGTCTGACAACATGGTACACCTCCAAAAAAATTACCCAGGAAGCTTTAACAGCCACTGAAACATCACTTTCTAACTCAAAACTTGTGCTCAACCAAAAAAGACAGAGCTACTACTTTTTTCCCTAAATCCCAATCTCATGAAGAAACAAAATTTAAAGTCCTCTGTCATAATAATACAACCACTGAAGTCACTTCTCATGGCAAACTAATAGGGGTGATAGTGGATGGTAATTTTATATTCGACTTACATATATAAAATTGCATAAGGAAAACTCATCAAAAACTAGGGATGCTTTACAGAGCCAAATACTTTCTCCCTGGTGCAACTAAAACTACACTTGCCACTACTTATCTCCTTCCCACTCTTCTTTATGGTGGTCCCATCCTTACTAACCTCCAGGCTTCACAAGAATTAAAACTTGATCAATGCTATAACAAAGTTGCTAAATTTGTAGCACATACCCCTTTCAGAATCTAACATTGTATACCACTGAAAAGCCTAAATTGGTTAGAACTGCCACATCAACTAACATATGCACAACTTCTTACCATCTAAAAATTATTCAGCATCCATCTGCCTGTCCAGCATTAAAA
>NC_056744.1:156612123-156649623 GCF_019279795.1 Protopterus annectens | reverse complement strand
TCATTTTACCTTCATAATGCGGTTAAAACATTGAATTTGACATAAATGCCTGACAATAAATTAACAAGATAAGTATTAATTATATTCAAATTTCATGCCATCATTCATCTTAGAATTGCTTTTTTAACTAAAGTTGGTGAAACTGAACTTGCATATTTTGGTAAGTTAAGACATTATGACGATTTTATTTTGCAATAAGAGAATTTTTCATAGTTTTTCATAGTAGCTGTGTGCAAATTCAAATATTACTAGTCGGGCAGATAAGGGATATATTGATGAACAGAAGGATGAGCCATTTTAATATGCTGAATGGCATGAATTTTAGAGACTACCAATGCCTGCTGAATGATTTCTTTATACAACTCTCTCCTGGTTCCAAAGCTATCTTTCAATTGCTAACAGGTTGTAAAATGGCAAAGCAATCTTTCTTTCTTATTACTAGTAATTGTAGGTGTCCCAGAAGGATCAGTACTAGGTTCACTCCTTTTCGTTATTTTCACAAACAAACTTCGCACAGCTACTTGCCTAGCCACAATCACAATACACTAGTTATCCTCCTTGCCACTGCTTCTAGAAAACACCCAAAAATCCTTCACCACCATCAAATGTTATCTAAACAACTATCAGTTTATTCTAAACCCCAACAAAACCAAATTGATGCTTTTTATAAACAACCACCACAAATCAAACAGCCTGTGTCTGCACTTGAAAATCATACCCTCTAAAAACACATTTATCAAGCCAATCTCTAAAACCAAGCTATTAGGCATCACCACTGATAACAATTTGAGATTTCACAAGCATGTATCACCAGTAATCAAAAAAGCCCACATAAAACTAAGCTCTCTCTAAAAACTACCTCACCAACACATCCAGACAAGCCATTGCCAGAACCAACTTGTTATCTACTCTAATGTATGCCTCTGCAATATTCACAGACTTCTGAAAAACAGACAAATAAATTAGACACATTCTGCCATAAAATCACCAAATTTGCTGCATGCCTTCCTCACAGAATCACCACTGTATCACTCTCAGACAACTAAAATGGCTTGAGCTACCCAATCTCTTATCAATCAGCCAACTCATATTAACCCTCTCTATCGTTTATCAACCTAATAAATGTCCATCTCTTCAAACGCTAGGACATATCAAAATCAAAAACAGACCCCTGAAATCCTCTAACAAAATACTACTAAAAGTTTCAAAACCAATAATTTTGGAGATTCTATTTACTCAGGCTGCATATCTAAATCATGGAACTCTATCCTTCAGACTGTTCTGAATACCTGTAACTTGACATCTTTTAAAATCTGCTTAGGACTCATCTAAATGACTCCTGATTATGCTCCTGGCCAACTCCAGGCTGAACACATTTTTCTTCTGCTCAGCTCCAGGCGCAACACTTATCTCCTCCTATTTCCCCTCACTCTTCCAAAGCTATCCTTAAAACCACTTTCAGCCATATACTGTAACACCAATATGATTGATGATGTACTTAACAGAGTTGTACAGAAAGTCTCACTGCTTCTGCATTTTACTTTTTCTCAGATGATGATCTTTGTCTTCCAGGAAGCTAATCTTATAAAAACCTAGTTTGTCTCTCTTATATTTTTTTCTCAATCTTTCTAGTATGTCTGCCTTATTTTTTTCAATCAGATACCTATGTATAGATATTTCAAAAACACTAATGATTGCATCTATCGAGTACTACATATCTCCTTGTAAATATTTAAAGTAAATTGTTTTTGTATGTGGTGCTTTTCTCCCCCGGCCTCTGCTGAAAATGGACTATCAGCCCAGTTGGACATCTATGATAAACAAATGCCAAATAAATAAATGAATGAATAAATATATTTGTTTATGTTGAACTTGGAATTATATAAATACATTGGCATTAAATATACATGGCATCCAAGGTTCTTTGGGATACCTAAGACACAAACGAAAGTTCAGTGTATACCCTTCTGTCTCATTGTTATGAGACAATATCATATAACTGGAACTATTACTAATTTTCTGAATTTAACACTGAAACCCATAGTTAGCCAAGCAGGAGGATATTTGATTGATATAGAACACGTTGTGATCCTGTTGGTCATATTAAGATACACAGATTACTTCAATGGTAGTTCTTCCAAAACAGGTTTTGGCAATTTTAGGGTTTACACTGAAAATGTCGAATGCCATTTTGTGAACTTTGGCTGTTGAAAAGCAGTTTTCAAAATCACATAATAGCAATTCAAAATATGTCGAACTCACAACAGCGAATGATAGTGTGCATTCACTATTGTGAGACTGACATATTGATTGGAGATCACACTACGGTGAGGATCGGGAACTTTGCCATTTTCCTCACTGTAGTGAGATCTCAAAGTTGTAATATATAAGTTGCAGGGGGGTGTGGGGAGCTGTTCCCCCCACATGGGGTGTGCAAGGGGGCATGTGTTGAAAGTCACTGGATGTTAAAGTAAGTTCAAAAAATGTCAACAAATCGAATTTGACTTGTTGACATTTTTCATTTCTTTATTTTGGTTGGTCGATGTTGTTAATTCCGACAATTTTTTTTTTTTGAGTAAGCATTTACAGATACCACTTTTCTTGTGGGCAACATTCATCTCAAAATAATTTCCTGCTTCCAAAATCTGTTTGAATGACCTATCTTTTCTGTACACAACCTTAGGTGCATTACCAAGGGTATCAATAAATCCCTCAAAACAAGAAAAAATAGTCCAATTTTTTCTCAAACTCTCAACCAACTGAACACTATCATTGGTGTAGATCATAATAAAAGAAAGGGGGAAATTTTGATCGTTAACCCTTTCACTCTCATATCCACCCCACTGTCTTCATTAACTTTGAGTAAAGGGGCATAGTAGCCATTTAACCTTTTCTGCGTAACATCTACCAGGATATTTTGTACTAGATTAATTGGATAACCACGTGATACAAACCTGTCCACTAGAATTCTAGTCTCAAGGTCAAATATGTCATCCTCAGTTACCATCCTAGAAAGACGTACAAATTGTCCCCTTCAACACTTCTCTTTTTTGATGCCCAGGATGGCAGCTGTCAAAATGCAGAAAGCTGTTGGAATGGTTGGGTTTTCTATAAATGTTACTAATTAGCCTATTATTAATAACATCCTTAAAGACATACACATCCAAATAGGTAATGTCAAGGTGGCTACATTTAGAGGTAAATCTAAGGAAGGATGTGGTGTGACTTAAATAATCAACAAACAAGTCAAAGTCTTCTATCAACTTGTTCCACCCAATAAATGCATTCATCAAGGTATCGAATATACAGTTCCCAGGGAGATCGACTAGAATAGTTAAATAGAAATTTATTTTCCTACTGTAACAAAATTACATTTGCAAAAATGGGGGGCACAAGCTGCCCCCATTGCTACTCCTTTCTTCTGTAAAAAAAGTGGTCCCCCTATAAATACAAAATTGTTTTTCAGAGCAAGTTCCATTAAAGTAAATAAGGTGTTAATCATGCTATTAGTTTAATCAGTCGATTCAACTAAAAATTTATGGAACCAACTCAGCCCTACATTGTGTGGTATTAAATTTAACAAATTGACCATATCCACTGTAAAAATAAATAGAGTCGTCACTAGGTTTTACTTTCCTAAGCTTCCCCAAAAAGTCTCAAGAATCCCGACAGATATGTAAACAGTCATTCAAAGCATTTTTTTAATTTCAAGTCAATAAATTTAGCAAGAGGATATGTTTTAGAACTGGGAGCATTAACAATTGGTCTCATGGGTGGATCCTTTAAATCTTTATGGACCTTTGGGAATCCAAAAATGGAAGGTACGTTTGGAAACTTCACATCCAAAAAACACATCATAAGTAATTTCACCCTGGTCTAACATGTATTTAAGTAGCCAATCAAGTAATTTCACCCTGGTCTAACATGTATTTAAGTAGCCAATCAATTTGGCATAGGAAATATGTATGTAATTCAATGATGTTTCTTCATAAAAATTACCATCATGCAAAAATTCAAACATTTTGTTCAAATAGTCATCATTGTTCATAATAACCATCCCCCACCTTTATCAGGATTCATCACCCTTAAACTTTTGTTACAACACAATTTCCTTAAGAGTTCGTATTTGATACTAGAAAGATTTATATTATTATTCACAAATTTCTTTTTCAATAACTTTCTAAACTCTTTCAAAAAGAACAAGGGGTGGGTTATAGAGACTATTCCTGTTGAACAAACTATTAGACATCACTAGGTTTTTATCTTTGAATAGCATCTGCAGGTTAGGTTTTCTTAAAAAAACTTTTAAATCAATAATTAAATCATCAATCCTGGCTCTATTAGAAAGAACAAAGCTAAAACCTCTACTCAAAAGATCGGCCATTTCAACACCAAATGAATTATCAGTGTCGTTAAATATAGAAAAGTCACCTTTTTTTTCTTTTTTAGTAATGTCCAGACTGGAATCAAAAAGCAAATCAGCATCTATAAGTTCCAGTATAACCCTTAATTCCTCCTCCAGTTGTAGTTCCTCCTTGGTTGTTGAACACAAACTCCATTTTGATTTGCATTCATGTTTTGCTGCATCTGTTGGTAATCCCAGAGGTTCCTCAACCTCTTCAAGCATCTGGGAAGGTCCCTGTCTAACGGGAATGAATCATTTTGCAAGGCATCATCCCTAGTACAATTTTCATTGGTGGATGGCTTGTTGTTGGAAGAAATTAATGAGCTCACAGGTTTGGGATAAGCCAAACCTTTTAAGTAATCAGCTTTGACATGGGCAAACTTTTTCTCCTTTCTAGTTTTGATGTTAGTGACAGCTTTATCTACTGACCTGAAAATATGAAGAAATTTGTATTTATGCTGTTCAAACAGCAAATCTCTAGTGATAATCCCTTCAAGTTTGGTATCATCACCCATTAGTGCATCAATGGTTTTCTGGTTGTGCTTTAAAGCACTTCTAGTAGCTCACAGCCTTGTCAGCTGAACAAATCAACTAGTTCAAGGTGCAGAGGAGAGTTAACAATCAAACTGTTGGGAAACTTCCAACAGTGAAACCCCTATGGAACTCTGCAAACCTTGATATTTTCCTTAAAATAATTATTTTCTATTTGCAATTTTCTAATCTTTAATAATTTTCCTTCCAAAGAGCCTATATACTGCAGAATAGTGCTGTTTTCTAGAGGGTTACCACTGTTAAAGTGAATGTCAAAATTAAACCATGTAGTAGTAGTGTTAAAATTATCTGTATTACCATGAACCACCTCATCCCACAAAACTCTTGGAGTTGCTAAAAATTAATTGTTTGCAGAGTTAGAGGCCAAATTCACAAACAAGGTTTGTCCAGGAGGGATAGAGGAAATCTCAGGTGACAGATTAATATCCAGACCAGACCGACCGGTCAAAATGGAAACATGCTGAGTTAGCTGTTGTACCAGCTTACAGAGGATCTAATGTTCAGGGTTGAAAGAGATGCTGGCAACTTGCATTCAGAGGCAATATAAAGCATAGTTACAACAGACATTGGAAACAACCACAGTGTCTTTACAGAAGTTAATTTAGACTAGGAGGAGTAATTTGCCAGTATCCAGATTGCAGCCTTAATTGTAACAGCCATACCAAGAATTCCCATTGCTAAATCAGCTGTACCAAGTACTCCCATTGTCAAATCAGCTGTAGTCCCCCATAATCTCCTGACTCAATGACATCTCTAAAGCTTGTGAACTTTTTCTTCTGCTGGCAGGCGTGGGCATTCTGGGCAAGTACCTAACTTAAAATATCCTTTCTCAACCATGTGGGATAGGGTCCAATAACCTTTAAAAAATAATTTCAGCTGATCCAGCAAAAGTCTGGTTGCCAGAGATAGATTCTGTAGGATGTTAATCTGCACACAGAGGTTTGACTGGGTTTCATTCTGAACAAATCTAAAGACATGCCCAGTGAGCATTTGTTCAGTCACTTCAATTCCTGGCTTGGAAAAGTGATAAATGTATATAACGGAATCTGTAAATATTTAATGTTACTAAAATCTGTTGACATTGGTGTGGAAATCTACCACTGCTGAAATAGACTTTGAGGATGTTATTTGTACATAAAAATTGTGTGACATTCTAAGCAAGATTACTTAGAAAGGATATTGTTATTAAAATGTTTTCACGGAAAGCAGATTCATATCAAAAAATAATATTCCCTAGGGATGACTTCTCAAAACAGCTCATAGCACCTCTGACTTTAGTTCTTTAGTAGATGAAATCAATAAAATGGAAACAAGGTTTATAAACAGAGGTTACATAGAAGAGCTAATGTACGATGTTAATGGTATAAGTTTTACAATAGTATTTTTAGACTTTGGCCTCTTTTATAAAGAGCATTTCTAAGGGGGGAGGCAAACTATTTATAGACAAAACTCATGTAACTCTATAGAGAGCATACCTCTCAGCTGTCCAGATTTTCACAGAATGTCCAGATTTTTACCACATATTTTTATTCTGTTCCTTATAAGATTTTGGTTTACTGGCAAATCATTGAGGATTGAAGCCAGAAAATAATGATCAACATTTTATTTTCAAATTTCATACCCTTAAGAAAATCCATGCTAATGTAAAGCCTATTATTCTATCAAATTTCTAAGACTGTAAGAGCAATATTTATAAATTGTTCCTATTTTGAGACATTGCCCCCCACTATTTATGGCTTTGTCTAGACGTCTTGCTCTAAGAAGTTGAGGGGTATGTTAGAGAGTTGAGATTTGTGTCTATCTGTTTCTTGTTTACTGAATATATATTAGGAATAATTAACTATTTTACTTTATAACAACAGAGTGACTAGGATAGTAGGTGATGGTACAGAATTCATTGCAGAAGAAGTAGAAGCTTAAAACTATTCTTAAATGTCCAAATGGTTTGAGAACATGATTATAGTACTTGTGTTTACAGAAATGATAGTGTCATACACCATGAATCTAAACAAATATTTAATTATCAAAGTTATGGCAACTGCAAATATTAGGGCCTAGTTTATGTTATCAGCTATTATTTGTTATTTTGGATCTTTTAAATAGGGAAAACTGAAAGGTCTTTACATATTAGGATAGTAAAATAGCTCAGTCTTATAAAGAAAAATAATTTGAATAATGCTTTGCTGTTTTATTATCCCATTCTTCAGTGACTAGAGAGAAAGAGACTATTTTTCTATAATTGTAACTTTGTGTGCAACTAATAACTTTTCTGCAAGAACTACACCACATAACTTTGCAGATGACTTTGGGTACTTATTGTGTATTCTTCAAATTTCTTTGTTTAATTCAGAAAAAAACAGATAAACTGGTCAGTGGTTTGTAGTACCTATTTGTTATTCTCTGGCTTAGTTCAAAATATTTTGCTATGAACTTGCTTAAATAAAAATACAGGTATCTAGTGTTCTTTAACTGTAGCTATCCAGATATTTCATCTGAGAATTAAATGTTTTTTTCCATTAAACCACTTAATAATCCTCACTCTAACCACCCCCCCCCCAAATTCTGGAAATCTTTCAATATGCTGTTTCACCCTGGGAGCTCATCTTCACCTAATTCCAGCCCAACCAGCTCCACCACCAAGATTGCTACACTTCTAAATTCCCATTTCATCAACTCCATTGTAACCTCACCAAAACTGATACTGCTACCTACCCCTCACCACCTATCACCACCAGTTCGACCACCTTCTCCCTTAAACCTGTCCCCACATCCTATATTAAATCACTTCTGACCAAATTAAAAACATGCTCTCCTTCAGTTGACAACTTACCTCCTCGTTTCCTAAAACTAGCTGCTAATTCTATTGCTTTTCCTATCTCTATATTAATCAACAGATCTATCAAGGAATGCTTTGTACCTGATAGCTGGAAAAAATTCTATGTTATCCCATTACACAAAAGCTGTACTGCAACCAACCCCTCTAACTTCAGACCTATTTCCATCTTATCTCCCCTGTCTAAAATCCTTGAAAAATATATCCACAAACAGCTTCTTAATCATATTCTCCAATGAAATCTCCTCACCTCCACACAACATGACATTTGGCCAAAGAACAGTACAGCTACTGCCCTGACATCCTTCAGTAATACTATCGCTAAATCACATGACAACAATAAATTAATTTCCTGCCTGTTTTTGGATCTATCCAAAGCTTTTGATACTGCTTTTCATAGACTACTACTATCCAAACTTGCCTCTCTTAACCTCTCAAGCTCTACTATATCATGGGTCTCCAGCTACCTCTCAAATAGATTTCAGGCTTTGAGATGGCAATCAAACTTCCTTTCTTCCAGTACAAACTCAGTACAAAGGCTCCATCCATGGTCTCCTACTTTTCAACATCTTTATTAATAACCTCCAGTCTTCCGTCTTCCTGTTCACTGTCTACACTTATACAATATGTTGATGACTTTACAATTATCTCCTGGTCTGATAGCATTGCACACCTTCATACCCTCACCCAAGAATGCTTCCACTCCGTTGAAAGATGGCTTACTTCCCATCAACTTCTACTAAATCCTAAGAAAACTAAACTCCTCTTGTTTCTCTCCACCTCCCTTCAGCATCATAAATCTTCCTTCTTTGTCTCCTCCCTGAATAATACTACAATCTCACCTAAAACCCACACCAAGCTCTTAAGTGTTATAATTGGTGATCATCTCAAATTCAACCTACACACTCAGCAGTGCAATAAAAAGACCCATCAAAAACTAGGCCTGCTTTATAGACATAATAAATACCTTACAAATGCCTCCAGACTCTCCCTTGCACAAGCTTTTCTACTCCACACTCTCCTCTATGCTGGCCCTATTTTCACAAACCTCCAATCAAATATTCTTATTAAACTTGAACTTGCCTATAATAAAATAGCTTGGTTTGCCTCCAACCTATCATACTACACCCACCATTGGATTGCACTAAGAAATTATCAGTGGCTGGAATTCCATCACCAAATCCTAATACCGTAACTTCTCTTGGCTCATTCAGTTCTGCATCATCATTATTCCTGTCCTTCTCTCTCCACTATCATCCAGCCCTGTACTCCCAAGGGCTCCCTCTGCAGCTCTCAACAGAACCTTGTGCAGGTATACAGGCCTAATAAAAATATTGGGAAAGTACTTTATAGCTGTTCCATTGCATATGCCTGGAATAAACTACCCCACAATAGCAGATGTATCACTGAACTAAATACCTTTAAAATAGCAATTAAAGACTACTTCCACAAATCATGGATATGCCTCTGCCAGGACTCAGCATAAGCTACCTTCCACTACCACTGAGTGCTGCCCTCTTAACTGCTATCATACTAGTCCGATTACAGCCCCCACCTGCTCTCTGATTTTTTTTAACTTTTACTCCACATACTCTTGTTCTGATTCTATTCTATACCTTACTAGCATCAACCTTATATATCTTGGTACTTTTTCACCTCAAATATTCTTTACTAGAGCTATTTTCCATTTAGCTCTTCCCTTACTACTACATCACCTCCTAAATCTACTTATAACTGATCATGCTTTGTTATCAAACTTTCATCCGGGTTACTCCCTGATGATAAATATCCAACTTACTACTACTTTTCTTTTTCTACAGAATATGTTTATCATGAACCCCCCCACCCAAAAAATGTATTAAATACAGTTATTCATTGTTTAATTCATATTTTTTTATTTCATGTTTTTATTTCATTTTTTTTTACTTGACTTATAATAAATGTCTGTGCTAATGAATGTCTATGCAATGTAATACTGGAGCTTTTCTCCTTGGGTCTCTGCTGAAAAAGGGCTTTTGCCCTGTCAGACCAACCCGGTTAACAAATCTCAAATAAATAAAATAAAAAAATAAAATAAAACGTAGTACCTCACCACTGACCTTGGAGATCACAGCTGCTGCACTATATTTTAGGCTTACTAAGTAATATCCAGAAAAGTTTTATCCTGAAAATGGTCAAACTGTATCTGCCTTACACTTATTGGCATGTAGGTCCTGCTGTTGACTTAGATGTAAATCCAGTTATTACCCTTTAAAGACAATACAAAACATTTTGCCTTGGGTGAGTTGGGGATTTCATTTATTCAACATGTTCATCCTATCATTTCTATATAACATTTACATTCATGAAAGTAATACTGAGGGTGACATGCAAGGTGATATTCCAGTTATTGAATGCACCATTACCTTTCCTGATGCTCGGCATGTGGAAACATCTGCAACACTGCATTGTAAAGATCCTTCTGTTCTTCAGCTGCCACTTCTTTCAGCTTAATTTCCAGTACATATCCTTTTCCATATTTACTCTTCAGGTGTTGAATTGAACCAATGCACCTTTAAAATATATGGATAAAAATAAAATAATATATATTAAGGAAGAGAGAAAAACTAATTTATTCACTTCTTTATGCTCTTATTAATCAAATCTGAACACACACACACAAATATATAGACACACAGACACATACTCAAAATCTCTAGTAATATCTTACATAACTACTTTTTCTGTATGGGGCAGCAGCTTTGATGTTATGGTATTTAACTTGAGATTATTGCTAAAATTGTTCAGGAAATTAAAATGCTATACAACAATTGCAGTATATACATACTTGCCAAAAAGTGTAGAAATGCACAAAGATAATTCCCTCACCATATACAAAACTAGAATGATGTACTGTAAGTTGAAGCTTGCATTCATGATCGATAGTATATATTCTGCTTGTTGCAAGTATCCTGTTGTTCTTTTTTCTCAAGACAGCCTGCCTGACAGTAGAAGAGTCTGCTTTAACTCCTGAACTGGGGAGGATTGAATCCCACCACTGATTCCAGTTAATCTAAAAAGGGTAGTTTGGTCTTATTTGTTTATTTTTTATTTACTTAGTTTACTGGGATGGTCCAAATAGGCAACAGTGCAACCCCTTTTTAATGTGGGCCTATTGAAAAATGTTCTAATACAAAATATATCACTAATATGAAAAATACATGTTGTAAAAGCAATATTAGAAATTTTAAAATTACAAAATATGAACTACAAGAAGAAAGCTGTACAATTAATTTGTATAATAATAAGTTGTAAAAGGTATACATATCATGGCAATATTTAAGATCTGCTATGCATGAAAGACATACTATTGAAGTAGTTTATGGAATTACACAACTTTCAGAGCAAACTTCTATACAATAATTGCTTTTACAAAAATAAATAGCACAATTTACATGGGAGGTTTACATGTTATAAAAATAATGTAATACTGAAAAAGTATTTTAAGAATTCAGAGAAAGAAATATATGCCTTAATGGTGTATGATAGAGATGTACTGCTGCCTTGTGTAATGGGCAACAGCTGTTACTCTCAAATAAGTTTTACACTGTCCAGATGCAGATCAGACATATAATCACAAACTCATTAGTATTTCATCCACCTCAGGCTGAGTACAATGTTTTCCAGTGGACTTTTATCAACCATAATTAATAGTTGATCAAAATTATACCACAAATGTACTCACACATGCTCGCTGACACAGACACACACACACACACACACACACACACACACACAATGTTTTCAAGCATGGGATAGTAAATGCTAGCTCTAGCACCAACATTGTCATTCCTAAGTTTTAAGTTAAGCTGTTACCAGCCAACTTACATTGATGAACCAAGAACACAAATTATTGTTTACTCTTGCAATAAGACAAACTTACATTTTTTGAATGGTGGTAGTAGCTTAAGCATTGTCATTTTAAAGAGTGGATGCTCACAGTTAATTTTCACTTTAAAATGCACAACATTAAAGTTAATAGGTAAGCATCATTTTGTTGAAACAGATAAGTAAAATCCTTTTTATTTTTAAATACGTATCAAATAACTTGCATAAGAATGTGGCAATAAAGCATTCAGACAGATAATGTTGAGAAAAAAATGTCTATCATCTTGATTAGAAACTACTTGTGTATGGCTATATATAAACTATGTCCTTACTATGTGTAGTTTTAATTCCAAAAGAGATTTTTCAGAGTCATTACAGTTAACTCTGACTCCAACATAATGGTACAGCAGGCAGGATACAGTAACCCCTGTAACTGAATTTTGTAATATTTTAAATTCGTATTCATTCTTCCTCTTTATGTCTCCAAACAAGATTTCCTGCAGCATTAGTTTGAATTTACAAGAAACTTCCTTTTTTCCACAATTTCATAGTTCAAAGAGGAGTGCAGTCTTAATGAGCTTCCATCCAAATAAGGCACCGTCAGCATAAGAACTAGGCAGAATTCTCAAGTAGCATTTGACTTTGTTACTATATATATATATATATATATATATATATATATATATATATATATATATATATATATATTTGCACAGTCAAAAAGCAAAGCTTAGTTTCACTTTTAAACTGCAGTACATTCTCAAACTAGTTAATGCAATTATATACAATTTTATATATTTTCTTTTATATAGTACAGCTCACTAAAAGGCAAGTACAATGCTCCTTATTTTACCTTTTAAACAACTCAAATAGCTCTAGTACAGCTAATTAGTTTTCCATACATTTTTCTTTTGAAATAAGTATAACTGTTTTCCATTTTATTACAGTTTTGCTCACATTTGCCTTTACATCCTAGATTCAAGTGGGTTTTACTGAAAAACTTGAAGGAAAGAATGCTTCATGTAAAGAAATTTGTATTTAAACTTACACTACAAATTTCATTGTCTATAAGGGCCATCCACAGTTCCATTACTGACACCCTTTTAATGCTGGATGGTCATTTATAGGACTTGAATAAAAAATTTAATCTACAGTGTTTGCTCTTTTGGCCACATTAAGGGCTTTGTAACCACTTTAAATGATTGTTATCTGTTATAACTGTGAATTTTCTAACATATAGGGATAGAGCTTTTAAACAGCACTCACTGTTCTTTAACTCTCTTGTTCTATAGCTGCATATGACTCTTACCTTGGTTGAATTGTATGACTCAGGTTCACTATCAGGTGTTCTTCTCCTGTTTTGAAAGAAATTGGCTAAGTATAGTTCCTAGCCCATGGTTTGAAACATCTCCTTGCATTAAATCCTGGATATAATCAGGTTCAGCTCATGTAAAGTGTCCAATCAAAAACTTTTAGAATATGTGTTCCCAAGCCAGCATCTGGATAACCTTATCTGGCCTGATTTTTTTTCCTTTAAGGTCTGTGAATGGAGTAGCTATGATACTATAGTGGGAGACAAACATCCTGTTTCACCTTTCCCCAAGAAATATCCTTACCTGTTTTTTGGCAACTGGGGCATGGCAGGCCTTGAACGTGCTGACCACATTTTGCCATCACCCTACAGATGACAACGGTAAATTGCCATTCCCATCTTAAATTTGTTGCCTTGGTAGTGATAGTTAACCTAGTACTGTTTAGTCTGTATAGTACCTCTATGACACCTTGTACATTTGTACATACGCATTTCTACCAGAATCAACTAAAAATTTTAATATCATTCGTGTAGGCTAGAGTAAAGTCTACATCTCTTGCTATGATGTCAGCCACCAGGATCTGAAAAATAGTTGGAGCATTGTTCATTCTTCAAAGCATTTTAGCAAATTCATAGAGCCAAGTTTGATCTCTTCCTTGCTCTGGGTGTTACTGGTACCTACCATTAATGATTGGTTTGATCAACAGAGCTCAGACACGTTGTTCCAAGCAGCTGCTGTAAAGCCTCATCTGCCCTAGGCACGGGGTATCTTTTTGGTTTTGTGTGACTGATAGTTTTCGATAGTCTCCACAGAACCTTGTACTCCTAACATCTTGTGGTACTAACACCACCAGTAAAGCCATGTGAGCACTGAATTCTTGAATAACCCTCAGAGCTACATTTTGAGTAGTTCCTTTCTCTTGGTTTGCTTGGCCTACTGTAAGGAGGAGTAATAGATTATTCATTAATGCTTCATTTCAGCATCAGCAAGGACATCTGCCAACAGATCCCCCTCTGAGTCCTCTTAGGACCCATTTCAGATACTAGAGCATTTCTATAATGATAGGGCTTTATCATATTGCCTTTTTGACTTCTGACTGGTAATGCCACCATGTAATGGACTGCCCTTACTTTTCACACTATAGTAAAATGAATCTCCCATGCTGCCTGCAACATATTCGGAGAAATAAAAATCATTACCTTTGATTCAACTGTGTATTCTTCAGCAGTTGTTGTCCAGATGTATCAGACATCTTTCTGCTGCTGCTTTTGTGCCCTTCCAAGGAGCTCCTGTGCCAACCTCATGACATCCATGTTCCCATAAGATCTCTGTGCTTAGCCCTGCATTTTAAGATATATTTCACAACAGAATCTCTGTGGGAATCACACTTGCCCCCCATTACAAATTAAATCAAGAGTTTCCCTCATTCTGTGACCATACAATAACTTGAATGATTAAAAAGTCACGGGTTTTAGTGGCACATCTTTATAAATACAGAAGAGATGGGTCAGGTACTTGTTCCACTCCCACTTGAACTGTCCTGCAAACATTTTAGCATAGTTTTGAGAGCAGAGTTATGCTTTTCCTGCAGGCCATTTCTTTCAGATACTGGGAGGTGTTTTTTTTTTCCAACTGATTTAACCCACAACAATTCTATAAGCTAGCGAGCAGGTCTAGCATAAGAGTTAGCCACCTCTTAGTACCTGCTAGCATGATCCACCACCAAAACTAAGATGTACATCTTACCTGTGGTGTTTGGGTACTAAGAGGCCTCACTGTGTCCATGGTTACCCTCTGAAGAGTTTCCTTGATAACTAGTAATGGCAATAACGTAGCAATGATTTTATTCCTGCATTGACAGACTTTTGGTGCTCTTCACAAACCTTGCAGGAGCCCTTTACATACTTTGTAATGATTGTAAGCCTACTAAAAGAGATGTTAATTGGGTAGCAAAAACATGGCTAGGAAAGTAAGTTAAAAACATGATAACAAGAGTGGGATGGATGAAAGGGATGGCTGGAGAGATGAAGGTATTAAGACAGGATGTCATCATAGTAATGTAATGACAGAAAATAGATATAGAGGATGAACACTCCCTACAAGTACTCCTCAATCTAGAGAATGCTGATGTCTGTGCAGTCACTGAGACATGGTGTAAAGCAACAGACAGCACACTAGCAGTACAAGGCTATAATGCCTTCCACATATTTAGAAGAGTTACTACTCTGACAAGGACTAGATGTGGAGGTGTTTTGATTTACATAAAAAATAAATATACCTCAAGGCTACTCAAACAGGATGAGGTACTTGAGCTTTTCCATGTTCAAATCACCATTGACAAAATCTCATACAACTTCCTTACAAGTTATATGTCCCCGTCTATGTACCAGGATACCAATAGCATGTATTTAAGATTACTGGAAACTCTCACCATCCAACCCTATACCATATTCATGGGTGACTTTAATTACCCCACTATTAATTTGGAATCATATAAAACACTAAACATGCAAGCACAGAGATTCTTGGATTTTAAAAATACATACTTCCAGACCAGATTGCCAATATGCTGATCAGAGGAACAAACATACTGGATCTTATCCTCACTAATATGGGTGAGCTCTGAAAGTGTAATGTCCTCTCTGGTAAGATCAGAGCACAAAATGGTCTCCTTTAAAGTAAAAATTAAACCCATAGACCCAGCTAAGCCTGAGATGCTCATGGACTACTCTAAGGCTAACTTCCTACTATTAAGCGATAATCTGGCAAAATTTCAAGTCCACATAAACCCTGACAACACTGCTGCCTGCAGAGAACTGTTCAGAGAAACCCAGACAAGCATGTTAATCGCTTCATAGAGGCAGCTGTACCTACCAGGAAGAAGTAAAGAACTAACTCAAAAACCAAGCCACCCTGGTGGAATTACAACATCATTAGGCTGTATAACAGAAGGACCTTTGAGAAGGTCACCAACACAATAGATGAGAGTAAAATGGTTCACTCTGCCATCTTGACCTGCCTGAGGCATTTGAGACAATACCCCACTCAGAGATTATTGATAAACTCAAGAGGTTAGGTGTAAACCCTTATGTTGCCCAGCGGGCTCACAAACAGGACCGAGGAAGTTAGAAATGGGGAGCCCACCTCTACAAAGAGGCCAATCACAAGTGGAGTATCTCAGTGATCAGCTTTGGGACTGCCCCTTTTTGGCATTTACTTCTCTGAAATCAAGGCCAATATCAAGGACCTCTGGCTAATCAAATTTAAAGATGATTGCAAATTATGAGCAGTCATATAATCCTCCACAAACTCTAATGTTCTCTAGGAAGGGTTGACACAGACAAATAATTTGTGTCAGAGTTCATGGACTAAAACCAAATGTCAGGAATGCATAATAGCATCCTTTGAGAAGTCATCCACCCCTGATAACTATTATATTGACAACACACTCCTAAGAGTCGACCTGTTAGTAAGGCACCTGGGGAAACACGTAGACAGTAATCTGGATTTTAACCATCGAGTGTCTGCAGTAGTGGGGAAATCATTCTGTATTGTGCAACTTATAAACAAAGGTATGGCATCTAAGTCCAAGAAGGTCATTGTTCCATTATATTCAGCATACCAGACTTATCATTGAGTACAGTGCCCCCTTTGGTTTTACCTAACCAGGCACATCAAACAATTGGAATGTCCACAGATGTTCCTCACTAAAATAATACAGGGCTTAACTAACATGTCCTATGCAGTCCGCCTCAAAGCCCTATGCCTGTATTCTGCTCCTACATGCTATTCGGGGAGAATCTATGACTGGCATACAAGGCATTATTGGATCCCACCCTGACAGACCTCCTGCATATCTACAAAACATACAGCACCAGAATTACCCATTCTAAGGACTTAAAACTTGCCTGTGATATAAACAGGACCTACTGGACAGACAGATATATATCCTACAGATCCCCATCCATGTGAAGTAGAGTTCCTTGCTAACCCAATTCAAGTGTAACTTGGACAAGTGAAAGGGGAATAGGGAACTTCATCCCTGGTGTCTCTAATGGACACAAGTAGCCTGTAAAGGGTTTATCTCCCAGGCCCCTGCTCATAATTTCTTCATCTTCCAAGACCCTGCTTACATTTATCAGTGGTGCCAGAACTTGTCACAGATTTGATATGCATGGTTATGCTTAAAAAGGCTTTAGTTGTTTTTAACTTAGTATACACCTATGAACCTATAAGAAGGGAAACATTAATTCTGATAGGCTGAGATGGTTCAGGGAGAAGTTAGAGGAGGCAGGGTAGATTGGTACATCTGTATAATTTTTTTCATTGCTAAGTGGGCTACTATTAAAATTTATAAAAATCATAAATATGTTGGGGGTAGAGGGATATGACAGTTTTGCTGGTAATTGTGATGATGATTATACAACAACAGAAATAAAAACAAAAAATAAAGATAAAAACATATTTTCCTTAATCATCTTCATTGTATGTTTTATACCCAGATTACCTGAAAAAAGAATATCATAGGTTATGGCCAGAAGTATCCTACTGTAGGCCCTTGGGACTACCTGTTGCTGTGTTTTGTCTACCTGTAACCCCTTTTCAGGAGTCCAGTCTCTGTGCAGAAATCTCTTGCCCAAGTGCACTAACTCTTTCTACCTTCAGGATTTGCTACCCCCCAGGATTTTGAAACTTGGGTCCAAGAGCTCGGCCTGACTTAACGCTCTGTTTATAATACTCCCCGATACTCTTTGCAATGGAAATCCAATTTATTTTCAACAACTGTGTCTCTGACTTAGACTCAATGCTTTCAATGACTTTTTCTCCAAATTTACTAACTTCCAGAGGAACCTCAGTGCCTTCTGATAGCGGTGGCTCTATTTCAGGCTTTTTGCTACCGCCTATCTCCTTTTTCTTTGAAGGAGTCACATTACAATTCTTTGTTAGAGAGGTGGACACTTGCTGAGTCTAATCACTACTACTATTCCTACATGATGACATCTATGCTTATTTATGTGTAAGCTCATGTATACAAGGTACTATGTTATCAAAGTTATTACCTGTTACAATGTCTACTGGGATCTCCTCAAACACTGCTTGCCTATTCTCAGTACAAATAACCCCCAGCTAATGGCATCTGAAAAAGTGTCATTTGCATTGCCCTATTTGAAGTTGACTGCTTGGCAGATAATACTTCTTTCTAAGAACTGCAGGATTAACTATTGTCATGTCTCATTTACTATCCTTCTTAGTCTGTTTTCTATTAGGCTAGCAAGACAACCAATCATTTGTCTGTTGACAGTTTTATCTTGATTTTCATGTGACTTTCGTTCCCCAAACTATTTCTGATATTTGGACCATGCATTAAACAAAGACCTTGTTGTATACTGCAGCCAATGTTTTCTTCTTTTGCCTCTGCAACCTGCTGTGAAGGTTTAGACTGCCATAAGGGTTATCCAATACACACGTGTGGTGCTGGATACCCCCTTCTTACACACTTTATGCCCTGCTGGCTGAAAGGTTACCCTTTTTCACATTTCCTCAGCAATGTTATACTCTCATTCTGCTAATCAGATTCTCATGTCCACAGGTAAGGTGCTGAATGTTGCATCTTAATGATATGGTCTGCTTCACGTCTATTGGAAGTTTGTTTCAAAGGGGTAGCAATCTCTTGGAGATATAGCTGTCTCTCCAGCATGTTCTGTTAATGTCACAGGTTAGGTTAAGAGCCCTAGAGTGAGTGACTGTTGTGCTATTTGCCTTGCAGATGTGCAGCATTTCCATCAGGGAAGGGTCAGAGATTGCCCTCTAGGCAAGGTACAAGTCACCTCTCAGCAGGCTATATGATATAGAGTACAGTAATAGGGCTTTCAGTCTATCCATGTAAGTCCTGGTTTGGAGGCCCTGTATTTTCTTGGTGAGAAAACTATGTGATTTGTGATATCTGCTGTACGTGTCTGATGAGGTACATGCAAAAGGGAGCATCGTACTCTATTAATGGTTTGATAACGGTCGAGTACAGCGGAGTCATAACATCCTTAGGCCTGGATGTGATGCCGTTACTTATGAGATGCACAACATAGAAAGCTTTCCTTGCCACTGTAGAAACTTGGTGGTCGAAGTTCAAGTTGCTATCTACCTGTGTTACCAGATCTCGCACCACTGGGTTCGAACTTAGGTGGGTGCTGTCAATACTGTAATTAGCAGGGAATTCCACTTTGCTAGAGGGGCTAATAATGCATTTCTTTGGTTTAGTTTTAGACTATGGCTTAGCACCAATCATTTTTCTGTGTTAGCACCTCCTAGAATATGTTAACTTTGTTGCGGGACCCAATGATTTCACGCAATTTGTAATCATCGGTGAACATGGTAAACCAAAGGCCGTCTATTTTAGCCTGGACATCTGAGAAATAGATTCCAAGCAGTAAAGGGCCTAGCACAGATCCTTGTGGTGTGCTATTGGTGACAGGTCTACTGGTAGAAGTGGAGTCACCAACTTTGACAGTATGTATTCTGTCGGTGAGCCAATTGGCTAACCATCTAGTGACATAAGGGTTAGTCCCCAGCTGGGAGAGTTTCTCAATGATACCTGAGTGGCGGACTGTGTCAAAAGCCTTAGCTAGGTCAAGATAGGTGGTATGCACTGTCTTATCTTCATCCAGGGCTTTGGTGACTTTCTTGAAGAGGTATACTAAGTTTAATAAGCATGATCTACACTTAACAAAGCCAAATTAGGTTGGGTCTAGAGTCTGAAGGTCGCTTATGTCAGTGTTAGTTAATAAGGTCCATGATGATTTTTTCCATGGCCTTGCAGATGAGGATGGTTAGACTTATGGGTCTATGGTTCCCAGAGTTGGTTGATAGCCCCCCCCCCCTTTGTGCAAGGGGATCACTGTTCCTGTTCTCCACTCTGCTGGAACAAAGCTAGTTCTCAGGCTATGGTTAAAGAAGATGCCAAGTGGGTCTGTTAGGTCTTGTTTTAGATTACTTACTAAGTAACCTGGAATGTTATAAGGTCCCACTGAGGCCATGTTTTGGCATTAGAGTGCAGATATGACCTCATCTCTAGAGAAACTAGTCAGAGAACTGGTGTCAAGTATGCTTTGTGGGTATGGCTGGTGGGGATGGGGGGGTAAAGTTTGAGCCAAATCTGACAGCTAGCAGGTTGGCAATTTCCTCTGGTATAATATGAGTGGTACCATCTAACTCCCAGTTTGGCACAGAGCTGGGCATCCCCTTTTACACTACGGATCTAGTTAAAAAATGCCTTATGATTGTCCTTAGCTAGGGATGTTATTTTAGATTCATATTTAGCTTTAGAGGACTTTACAAAATTTCTAATTTGCTTGTTTACGCTGCAGAAGAGTTTCTCCCTCTACTGAGTCAGTTGTTTCTTATTCTTGGACATCAGTTTCTTCCGCCTCTTATATAACCTGTTTATACTCAAGGTCCACCAGCATGGCTTGTTTTCTTGGGAGGACCTGGTGTTGATCCAGTCAGGTACAGACGAGTCTATACAGTTGGTTAAATGTCTATACCGGCCATTTATGTATGCCTCTGCATAGGAGTTGTCTGTGACTGTGGGGCTATGAAACTTTTTATACCATCACTTAGTAGGCTGTAGTTTGCTTTGGAAAAGCTTTTTTAGCTTTTTTTGCTCCTGTAGGGGTATCACATCCAATAGTTACTTCGAACGAGACTGATTTATGGTCTGACCAGGAAGAGCATCACACGGGGGGAGTGCAGTGAACCCCCCATGTTGCTGAGTACTATGTCCTGGACATTTCAGCCCCTTGTGGGGGTGCAGACTATCTGTTCCAGAGCATTTGTGTTGACAAATTCCAGGAACCTCTGGGTGAGCATGTTTGTGGTCATGTATGTCACCCAGTCAATGGAAGATAGTTGAAATTTCCCAAGACTAAGGTGTTGCACTGTATGGAGAATGACTCCAGTAAGTCCAGGTAGGCAGTGTGCTTTCCTTGGTTCATGTTGGGGACCTATAGCTAGCAATGATGTGGTAGGGTATTCTGCCTATAAGTAATTGGATGTATATTAGTTTGAGAAAGTTACTGTTTGACCAGTCTTGAGGTGTACTTGGCTTTAATGAAGATGGATCCACCTCCAACTTTGGTTCTTTCATGCTCATTTTGAGGTCTGAAAGTGTGGAAGGCATTGTAGCTTTGTATGTCTGGATTGCTCTCCCCAGCCTTGAACCATGTCTCAGTGACTGCACGTACTTCAGCATCTTACAAGGTGAGAAATGCTTCCAGGCAGTGCAGTTTCATGTTTAGACTCTTAGCATTAAGAGTAGAACCTCCAGGTTTGTCTCGAGTGATTTTGTTACTTTGGAAATTTTGTTGTATTTTCCCTTTTGCAAACTGATAATATTTTCCCATTTTATTACAGTTTTCCTCACAGTTATAACTACAATTTTATTAGCCATGATGGAAAAACAGTCCAAAATTATGTGAGAGGCAATCACCTATACAGAAAATACTTGCAGTTTTTAAATGTAAAGGAATTTAAATGTTTTCATACCAAATGTCATGTCATGTACAAACAGCAGAAGGAAGTAACCTTAGTTTGTGCTAGACATTTTGACCTTTTATTGAAGCATATGCTGGCATATTTGCATATTATAAGTTAGCATGCTTTCAAGTTAATTGCCTTCTGCATTAGGTATTTGGCTGTCACAGTGTGAGTACACTTTCACACAAGCCCTTGGTGATATTCATAAACAAGTTGTAGACTGTTGTTGTTGTCTTTTGGCTTTTCCCGGTTAGGGGTCGCCACAGCGGAACTCCGGTCCGCTAATGATTGGCAGTAGATTTTGACGAACATCGAGGTGCCAGCTCGACGTTCAACCTTCAACAAAGGCATACCCATTTATGCATGTCTTTCGAATGCCCACCCAACCCCAGGGAGGACATACAGACTCCACACAGAAGGCACTCCCCGCACTTCATCCGAGAATCGAGTAGATTGTAACAACATGCAGGGTGTGGTGATTTAGAGAGCCAAGTTGCAAAGGAGAAAAAAATGACACTTGCTTATGTTATGCAGTGTTTGTTGAAGTCTGTGTGAACAGACACACATGAAGAAGCACAAGCACATTTGAATGCAAATGAGCATATTCAAAGTGAAGCTTTGATTCATAGTCATATATCCACTGGCTTTCATATACACATCTGTAACTCTAAATGTTAGGAATAGTGGGTGTATGCATTCAGCACACTTACCTAATAAAGTAGTGGTAGGTACTGGTGGGAGAGTACGTTGTTGCAGACAGTGGTAACATTTTGCAACCTAACTGACCAACAAATCATTGACTACTTTCATGTTGACTGGGGTATTGTAAAGAGCTAGATATGAATTGCTAAGATGCTAAACCTAGTGAAATGCATGGTAGACCCAGTCTCTTTGGAGATAAAGCATAAAGGTATGTGTAGCACTCATTTTTCTAGCTATTGGGACCTTTCAGCAAAAAACTGGGAAAACATTAGATATATTGCAAACATCTGCATCCTAGATACTTGATATAGTCTTCAATGTCATGGTTGTCTATGTAAAGAGGGATGATTGGTTCCTCAAGATTGCAGAGATGAAATCCATCATTATTCAGAAATTAATAAAATCCCTGCCTCCCTAAATACTGAGTGCCAGAAACTGCATTCTTCTTGAAATAAGTGCCCTACCTGGACTCCACTTAGGTGTGTGTATATCTCAACAGAAAGGACTACCATTTCCTATACTTCCAGGTAGAATGCAGTGTGGGTTGCTGATGATGCTGGATATCTCCTCAAGACCCGGTAATGACTGCTATCCATCATTCTGTATGAGACAGGAAATGTCACTTAATTTGTCTTTGGTGGCCTGAAGGCATGTTTCTGGTGCACTGACATCTTTGGAGAGGCACTGCTATTCTCCGCTGATACAACTAGCAAGTTGTTTCTTGTTTGTGCCACTTAGCACAACATTATCTTGCACAAACTAGATTGTCAGACCCATTACATCAGCATCAGGACCTGCCTCATGTACAGAGGCACATCAGCACAAGAGGATACCAATGACAAAGAGGACAATGCATGCACAGCAATAACAAGAACCTCCCCCACACACACACCCAGATGCAATAAGTACATTATATGGTAATGCAGGTAGAGCAGTGATGTCTGATCAACAACTGTGAATAATGACAGTGAAAAAGTATCAGTGTCAAATGAACTAAAGATGATTCATATAGTGTTACTCAGTTGCGAATGTTATGCATAAATCAGGCTATGCTGAAGAGTGCATTGCCTGGTCACACTGCTCATCAGATATCCCCACAGTATAATGCAACATGGAGGGTGTTATTGATGAAATTCATCATTATTTGAGCAGGTAACAGCAAGACGCAATATCAGAAGGCTACCAACACCCATGGGTGAAAAACCGGATACACAATAGGGACACGCCACAGAAAGTGATGGTGGGGCAAAGGTGGACAACATAGGGAGAGTCACCATTGGCGATGCAGCTTGATACCTTCTGTGACAGGAATGAGACTGCACTGGGTATCCCAGAGCTGGGTGCAGTTGCTATTTCCTGGTGAAGTTTGACAGTGACTGTGACTCTACCCCCAAAGCCTAGATAGGAAAGCTCTGCATGCCTCAAAGGTGAACCCTCATCTATACCCACAACAAAGGCTGACATGTTCTTTGGTGTTTTGTGACTTTGGTGTGTTGTTGTGTATATTCTGTGAAGACCCCAGTATATAAGCACCATGTGCTCCACCATGACCATGGCACATGACTGCAGAAATAGTATGCAGAGATGTGCTGGCTATAGTTATGTGCTGATAATGATAACCCATATCTGTACAGAGCTCATGATGGTGCCAGATGGTATCATCTTGAATGGCACACAGCATATTTGCCAGCTCCATTGTGTAAAGGGTGGCAGCAGACTGTCCTTGGATGATGCTTATGCACATCTGTTGGTTTTTGCCACAGTGTTCAGCTATTACATGAGATTTGGGATGCTAGCCTATAGTAGGCATGTCCACATGAGAGGCAGTGAGAACATCTGAGTTTGTCAGTTCTGATACTGGGAACTAACTACATAGATTGTTAGCTGTCACAGGGGGCCAGATGTTCCTCCTGTACAAACACAGCATCCTCAGTACTGGTAGCTATATCTTCCTCCTCTCTGTAGGATGTCTCCTCACCCAGAAGTCAGAAAGTCAGTGGCACTGAATCCTTGGATAGTGATTGGTGACTATCTATGTGGACATCATCATAGGATGACTTTTTATTCACTTTCATAGATGATGCCATCTTGCCTCCCTTCACTAACACCTGTAAAAGCAGAGCATACAGAACATCAGAGTGAATCCAGTAAAATATGCTATTAGAGTCCATGTGTGGAGTTTTAGTAGGGGAGTCATGCAGAAAATGAAGCTGGACCTACTGTTACCTTCACTGACAGCAGGACATTATTGCAGGCCAGACTTGCCTATGTTGATAAATGATCACGGTTCCCCACTAGTTTCCCTACTTACTCTTACTATGTGTGGAACAGTATAGGCAAACCTCTGATATATACTACTAGTCTAGCCTGTCATCCACAGAAACACGTGGAGGCTAGGGCATCCTGATACCGACTTCCAGATTACACCCAATGGTATTTAATGATGAATTATCTCTAGACAGGGACACCAGGAACTCCTCCACCTTTGTTAGTCAAGTAGACCCCGGATGTTCAAGTACTGTTTTTACTTCTCCTTATGGTCAATGTCAACCTTCCTCTTTGCCTGGCTGATCATACCAGTGAGACACCATCAACACTAACACACAGTAATGTTGTGACCCTTCACAACATTAATGTCCTGCAGCAAGGATTGTCAGACTTGGATCTTTAAGAGCTGTTGTGTGTCCCCTCTACCTAGCTGATTTGGCAACTTGCAGGTGGATGTTATTTACTTCAGTGGTGAAATCCTTCAGACCCTGTCTGCCTTCTTGTTGTCTGGACATGAAGAATACTGTATTTCCACTTTTAGTATTCAAACAAAGCAACTATAAAAATAATAATGTATTAAAATGTATAATAAAGTTATTGTTTTCATATGTTCAACAGACTTCATCAGAATCAGAGTCTGATGAAGTCTGTTGACGAGATGAAAGTGCTAACTCTGTATGTTTTAATAAATTATTGGTTTTATAGTTGTTTTGTTTGCATTTTATTGTTATACAACTTTTTTTATTTTATTGTTTGTCTGTTTTTGCTGTTTCCACTATTATTAATCTAATAACTACCACTCCTTCCAGTCTGCAATCAACTGAAAAAGCTCACTGAAAGTCTGACCATGGTACTAGGCAGACATGTTTCCTGTTATTTCTATTTTGCAAAGGGTAACATTTTCAGCATATGAAACATAATTCAATGCATCTATATAATATATGCTCAGAACATTCTTGGCAAGTACAATACATGATTGTTAGACCACATTAATATTAATGGCAAACTTAATTACAGTTATATCAGCCTTCTAGAGTGTGACCATTATTGGCCTGAAAACTGCTCACATTACCAGCAAAACACAGGTATGTGGCTATCAGAAAAAATACTAATTTGTACCACTTTGCACTTTATATTAATAACCAAAAAAATAAAATGGTGATGTATGTACAAAGACTGAAATGTATATACGTTTACAAAGTGAGTACCCAATTAGGTCTATATATCACTACTGTTCCTGAATGGCTTTGATTGTGCACTATGGCATTTTTATTCAACCTGTTAGAGGCACAGATCAATGTCCAGAGCTTCACAATGCATGTGCAGGAATGTTCTATATGGCTTCATGTTGTGCAACTTAGTTGCACTTCACTGCTTATGAAAACTGAATACATGTATTTGTACATGCAGACGTCTGCCATTTTCCAGTGCTCTTTGATCCATTGATATCACAATGGCATTTGCAGGCATTTTGTCATGTTCTGCTGCATCTCTGGGGACAGCTACCTTAAGCGGAATGAAAGTAACAAAGATTTCTTTACCCATTATGCACTGAGATTGTAAAGTCAGGCTGCTTGGCGTTTATGATGGGTCATTCAAGTCAAGATGGCAGATACCAAGTATGATTGAGGCCAAGTATTATCTCAAGCTATAGGCATCCAGAAATCAGAGAAGTGCAAACATCAGCATGATGATCTAAAGTTCTGGCAGTTTCATCTTCTATGAAATATAGGAAAATAAGAACATACTAGGCAAATGATCATGGGCAAACAATTATAAAAGTTCTAAGCACCCTTTTCTAACACTCAGTAATGCTCACCTCCCAAATTGAGCAGGGACATACACAATAACCCTGGTGTAAATTACAATCTACCCATGAGGTTATCAAGACTAGTAATGTTTTGTATTACCTGTAGTGGTAGCATATTCCATAGGCTAGGAATGTGTTGAGTTAAGAGCCTATCCTTTCAGTAAGTCTTGTTTATTTATTGGTGTTGATTTAGGTAGCTACTGTGGGTGTTTGTGCAGCCACCAGTTTTGTGGTGAAATATGTGGTCAAATAGGGCTTGGTCTTTCATAATTCAAAAAGCAAAACACAAGTTAACTCTCAGCAACCTGTGGGTTGCTGAGTATAAGGGGAGGTGTGATAACCTACTGGCATAACTGAACAATTTCAGACCTTTCATTTTCTTGGTCAGAAGTCTTTGAGGCCTTTCCAGTTGAGTGATATGCTTGGATCTGTACATACAAAAGAGGACACTGTATTCAATGATGGGTCTGATAAGAGAAGCATGCAGTGGTAGGATGACTTCTCTGGATCTTCAAGATATATCTTTGGAAATTAATTGGGTCAGACAGAATAATTTCCACACTATGGAGGAAACATGTTGAGATATCCACATAAGTACCTAGGTCTCCTTTGACTGTGTAGCTCTGAAGAGGACTACCATTTATAGCATATGAGATGGGAGCAATTTTTCTGCCAAATACTACCATGCCCCACCATTTTCATTTAGTTTGAGACCATTTTTGATAAACTGTTCATATTCCAGCCCTTGCTGGAGCTGTTTTGTATCAGTGGATAAGTGGATAATAATGAACGTTTGAAGTCATTAGCAAACTTCATCAACCACACTTCCGGAGTATTGGCATGAATGTCTGTAAAATAAATGCCAGACATAAGAGGGCCCATAACCTATCCCTGTGGTACCCACTAGTTACACTTTTACATTCAAAGAGGGAACCAGCAACTTTCAAAATATGGGCTCTCTTAGACAGACAGCATTCAATCCAGCAAACAATGTATGGGTTGACATTAAGCTTGTCTTTTTATTTATGCACAGGTACAACAAAAGCCCTAAGAAATGTATCATAAATATGTATTCCCACATATTTTTCAATGCCGACGGTGTGCTCTCACCTGTAACATTATAATAATATGTGCCTTTACTTTATATTTCAAGAGAGTCATCATGTAAACAGGGGGGCAATCAGAGGAGGCAAGCCTAGGTATCACTATGACATGATAGGTGTGATTTGCAGATGTAGTGCATTGTGTCATGTTTCAGTTTTAAATTGTATAGAATAGCATGCTTATGCCAACTTTCCCTTTAAGTGTCTGCTCCACAGGTCACCCAGAACTGGTAGCTTTGGCCTGAGCAGGTTCACCACAGCCAGCTGCCACTGAGCTTGAGGTTGGATCTAGTGACAGGAGAGGAATGGCCTTGTCATGAAAGAGTGTATGTCCCCCTCTAGCAGGCAGCTACAACTCAAAAGAGACACCTCCACATGTACAGTTGCTGAGCTGCATGTGTTTAAACCTGCCACACCCTCACTGGATGGTTGAGACTGTTGTGGTGCAGCTTGTTGATATACGTGACTGTTAGGTTCCTCTCACTGGCCCACCAGAAAGTGACCAGGACACTGACAATTATAAGTTTTCTTCTGGGCTAGTATGGTAGCTGCCTGTAACCAAAATCCCTCCTTCTCATCTGCATAGTGTCATCCCCTTTCTATTCTGTCATGTCCTATACCTTGTGTTTAATCCAACTTTATCCATCTACATTTGTCCGCCCTCTGCATATATGTGTCCCTCCTTTGTCATCCAAACTTCATGCATGCACAGCCAACCCTGTTAGGCTATAGCATTTCCCTGTTGAAACATTCCCTTCTCTCCTCTCCATACCCAAGCTGCCTTTGCTTATATAACTTAGCCCTCATTTTCTCTCTGTTTATATAAAAAAAGAGTGTCTGCCCCCCCAAAAGCACCTGTTTTATTACCACATACCTTGCAATCTATCTTATGCTTTCTCATTGTGTGATTCCATATGCTTGCTGCCTGGCCCTTTTCCTAATCTTCTTCAGTTTACTTTTCCATACCTATAAGTTGCTGATCTTATGGGTGATTGTGCACCTCCCAATATTAAGCATCATACATTTATTTGGCAGTCTTGTCTGCTGCTTTGCTGCACACTGCTCTACTCAGCACATCCATCAACAAGCAGTCATCATTGATCTGGAGTGGTAGATATTGTGAGAGCTGTACTGCAGAGTAAATGATATCACCTACAGATATGTCTCCATATGTGCAAGATTTGTATGTCCTCCTGCTCTACTGAGTAGCATGATAGACTGAAGCAGTAGAGCAAATACATCACTGCTGCATATCTGACATATTAGTGGCAAAGGCTGCACAGAGGTGCATCCCATCTCAGTCATATATCTTTAATGAGCTTTAATGTAGCCTTTCTGTGCTTGCATAGTACAGGCATATAAAGAATGTTTATGAACACTGCTCCTTCACAGGCAATGCAAATACATTTGAGATAAAGTGGAACAAATGTCTTATAGTTGGTGAATGAAATTGAATCTGATGATTGTTGGACTTTTTATTTCTTTGCAGTCTTTTTTAAGGGGTATTGTTCTTTAGTAAGTATGTTTTTGACTGACTTCTAGCTTATTTCCCAGTCCTTTTATTGGTGGTCCACTATATTTTTATCATTAGACTCACTTAGTTAAGGTCCTTCCTCATTTACCTCTAATACTTTCACCTCCTAACTACTGGCTTTATGATCTCATTAAGTTTCCATAGGCTCGAAGTCAGACAGTACCATAAGATGGGGGGTGGCTTTTGTTTTTCAGTGTCCTGATCTGGAGGATTGCATTGTGGTTATGATCACTAAGTGCCACAGAAAGTTAAACTTAACTATGATATGTGATTCCTTCATCTAGTTTTGATCTGTCTTGTATTATATTGTAATAACTGTCCTCTAGACAGTACATCTTCCCTTATTGGTCTGCCTAGTGCTGTGCTTCTTAGTGCCACACAATTTTGAAATAGGTTTGACATGGTTTCTGACTTCCTTTGTTTAACTGGCCAAACTCTGACTGCCGAGTTGTATGATAGGTTTGCACCTTATTTGCCTCTGTCGATACTTGCAGGTCTCCCCAGTTATTCATAGTCTTAGACAGATTAATACTGGTGATGGTCTATCCATCTTTTCTTTAGCCAGCAAAGGTAAATTCCAGCACCTTTGTTTACTTCCTGGGATGGAGCTGACCACATTTTTATATTTTCTGTAAGTCCTCAGATCTCCTCATTAACATTATGTATAAGAATTTGAGATGGTTCTTCTATGAATTTTAATTCCTGGGACAAATATGAATGCAGTGAAACTGGTATGGAATGCCTATATATTTTGGAAAGTTTGGTCTTCATTTGGGTGTTTTTTATTATTTTCTACACTTGAGGAAAATCACAACACTTGGCCTTCAAGTTAGGTATTATTATCAGAAACACAGTGCTCGCACCACTTTCATAGAATGACCATTACATGGTCCACTTCAGGCTAGTACTACTACTGATTCAGCTATCTGATACTGGTAAGGAGTTACTTGGTATCAATAATGACCCTGTTATTTCCTTGATGGGCCTTCTCTATGAGAGAATCAGTGTCAGCACTGTAGATGGACTTGCTACTTGCCACCTATAGTATTCCAATAAGTGATGTTCTGGATCAAGCTGCTCCATGCACACAAGGCCTTTTATGCCTATTTAGGCATGGTGCAACCATGCACTTCATGATATGTGCAGGTTTGGGTGGTGGGTACACTGTATATGGAGGAGGACTGGCCTGCTGGAAGATAATTCATTTGGATGCCCATTATACAGGCACCAAACAAAGGTCTCACAAGAGAAAGCAATATACTTGTCTGGTGAGAACTCTTTTGTATTCTACTATCCATCAACACTATACTGAGTAGTGAACAAATGGTGCAGCCCAGGCTGTCTTTGTACTGGTTAGACTTTTTCTATATTCCAATGTGAGGATGTTGCACTTTTTAGAAGGTAAAATTTGCAAGATAATACAGATTTTCCCCACAATGCATCAATTGTGCATTGCAGCTATCCGTATGCAGAGGTCTTTGATTTTCGTTGTATGGGTTTTTAATTTGATTGACTTTGAAGAAATAATGTATTTGGTCTCATTTATATGCATTGCTGATTGTGGACTAGATTCCAGGCCAGCAGAACTGGTTAAATCTTGCCTTTGGATCCTCAAACTATTTACTGAATCATGTAATCCTCCTTGAAAGTGGATATCTTTTCTTCCATCTTGAAAAAGGCTTTAATTACCACCAATCTGCTTCTCCATGAAGTGCTTATATCTATCCTCTCTACACATTGTAGTATGTTTAAAGGTTTCAAGGTAATGACCTGGCATGTGTTGCAGATCCATACTGCAGCTAATATTGTCAAACACATCAGCTGCTGCTGTGCCTGTAGGACCTCCTATTTCACGTGAGCATAGATCATGCACAAATTGGTTATTGCACTATGTGCCTGTGTAAGTAACACACCAGTGACATTTCACAGGTAACCAATCATACAGGATGGCTCCCCTGAATGAACACTGTCCTCTTCTATTCACTTATCTGAAACTTAGCAAACCACTACATGGATGAATGCCACATAAAATAATGGGACTGGGGCTGATTCTGTGGTTTCCATACTGCACAGCATCCCAGATAACATCCATGTATTCTGTCAGACCAGTTCTGAATTCAGTTATAATTGATGATGTTACACATCTCTTAAGTCCACTGGTGGACATCTTCACTGACACTATTTTGAGCAAGTTGCCTCAAGTACACAATTTTTAAAGACCTGTGACTTCATTGCTTACCTACACTGTTTTCAGGATTGTCAAGCTATCATGTCCTACCCAGGCAGAATGCAGAAGGGTTATTAGACCTCAGTGACCATGAATGCCATCACACCATTAGATCTATCTATATATTACAAAGGGGTCTGTCTGATATGTATAGAATGACACAGAGTATTTGACTTGTTTATGTATATTCTGTATTTTATTATATCACAAAGTTGTTTTTCTTCTTTTTTGTAATAGGTGCACTTAAAGTATAATTTAGAGTAACAGTCATTTGGCTCATTGGAATGGATTACACTCAGTATCTTCTTAAGGTTGCATTTCTAACTTCAATAGCTATGAAAATATTTTTTCAAAGCCAGTTAAGGAATGCCTTAAAAATCATGCAACAATTTCAAAGATTATCAATGTATACGTATATAATCTAATTAATATAAACACATATACTGCCATCTGTGGGGTACATCGACCCATTGTTTTCCTTTAAGAGTCATACTTTCCCCAGGGAATCAAAACTAGATATTTAGGCAGCTCACGCCATTAAGGATGAAAAAAGTCATCGCCATTAGAGAGACATATGGCAACAAATGTAGAAATTGCTTGTTGTTTGCTTATTACTTTTTAAAAACATGGAGACCATTTGCTGAAGTTGTTAGCTGCAAGTTAATGAAAAAAAATGTGTTTTGTTGGAATAATGTGTGATTTTGACAACTTTTTGGTGGAATTGTGTTTGTTTAAAGTTCATACATCTGGAGACACTTGACCAGTAAAGCTGGGTTACTAGGTGCAGAAAATTTGTTTTGATAGGGAACAGTCCTTATAATAACAAATGTGTACTGGTAGCCCCTAATGGCTAACAAAGTCACTATATCCCTTTTAAATGATATCTTAGACTTTAAACAATGACAAGTAAAATTAAAGGTTAATTGTACAACAAAACAAAATTTGTGATCCTTGAACTGCTAAATGTCTGTGTGAAGAAAAACTTTGTATTATGATATTGCATAATATATTTTAATGTTTGAGATTTACCAAGGCTATATATTGAGCCCATAATCAGCTTCTATCGTTCAGATGCAATGATTTTGTTTTAGGCTTCTTTGGAATGCTGATAATGTTCGCATTGTCTCATGACATAGAACTCTGGTTTGTTTTAGAAAACTTTTTAAAAGAACAAATGCTGATGACTTAGCTGGATGTTTTTAAATTTGTTTATCTTTTTGTCAAGACTGTGTAATTAAAAGTTAATTTGAATGTAATCATATAGTACTTATATGACTTTAACCTCTAAATAAAAAAATCACAAGAAATAACTCTACTATGTTCAAAATATGTCTAACTTAATTTATTATAGTAATTCTATGAACAATAGAAAAACATATTAGACATCAGTTTCCAATTAATAAAATAAACTCCTTTTTATATGTGATTAATTTCATGATTGTCTATAGGTCAGAGACTGCCTTTACTTCCAGGGACTGATTAAGTACAGGCAAAGAAAAAAATGATACCAGAGTGTTAAATGAAAGACTAGCTATATTAGAGATTTTAATTGAGCCTAGAACATAAGCTGTTGTTAAAAAGGGATTATTAGTAGAGCATAAAAATATTGCGTTGTAACTATAACAACCAACGCGGGACTTTAGAAATGACTGTGAAAAAAACTTGAAAAGGCAATTTACAAAGGAACAACTATGGCTCCCAGGTATGCAACAAAGTCCAGATGATTTAGGATCTTTGAATGGAAGTCTTTGGATGGGTATTTTATATCCCAAGCAGACTTCAGAATTTGTTTTTCTCAGGCAGATGGCAATTGCAGGAGGTGTGATGGGCATAATTGTTTAAATTGTGATTCAATAAATCTGTTTAAAAAGTACAATTAATTTAGACAAGCATTTGATGTTCATCACACCATCCCTACAGTTATTTTTTATTTTGCACCACCTTATTTCTATGAATTCATTTAACAACGGTGGTGGCATTTTCATCTATTTTTAGCAATTACTTTCATTTAAACAATAGCAGAAATCAAAAATAAATATTTTGTCTTTTGAAATGCATTTAGGAATTAGAATATTAAAAAGTACTGGTTATTTATTAATTTTAAAATTATTCTCCATAAGGACTCTACAAATATTTCAAAATTCTCTCAGAAATTGAGTAATTTAATACATTCATATGACAGAACCTTGGTTCTAGAAAAGTGCCACTGCTGAAGTGACACCTCAGCCCCACATGTAAAAATGGGGTTGTGGATGGATGGATGGATGGATGGATGGATGGATATATGTTTTCAATCTGCTTTTAATCTCCAACATATATTAACTTACTTTTTTCTTTCACCAGTACTAATGGGAGTATAACAATTAAAAAATATATGTAGAAATGAATGTTTTTTTTCAATAGATTTTATGAATAAAACTTACTCTGATTCCATAATGTTTGACAACACATTCTAAGTTATTCCAGCAATGATATGGTATACTGCCTAAGAATAAACATATCTATCTATAAAGAGAGAGAGACAGATTTGTGCCATATTTTATTATATAAAACACATGAAATATTATATTTATTCTGGGTAAGTGTTAGTAGCATTGTTATTTGTAACTTTTTGTAAACTATTATAAATCATGTAATATTTTGAACATCAAGACAATCAAATCTATGTATGTTAAATTTAATATATGTATTTCATCCAAAAATAGTATACAAACATTATTCAAACAAATTAGAAAGGACTTTTTTTATTCTTCCATTCAACCATTTTTCTACATGTGTACTCTGTATAAATCTTAATCTACAACAAAAAGGACATTAATAACAGAAAATAATCCTTTATAATGAAAAATTATTAGAAATTAGATTTATTTTCAAAGATCCTAAAAGTATCCTTTATATAATTAGAATTAGAAGGCTTTGATATATAATATTAAAAATAATTAGACAACATTAGTAACATTTTATTATTTTATTATCAAAACTGGCTCCTATTTGGTTGGGTACATTGAAGATTTTAAAAGTCATAGTACTATATGTATTCCCGTCTAATAGTTACACCACATAGAACTCCGGTGATACGTGTGGAATAATTTTTGGAATACTATTGCAAATTTCATATACTAAGTCCATTTCTTGTGATAACTCCTGGAAACATCTGCCAGATTTTTTCCCCTTACCAAAACAGTTGAGAAACTGTGGTCACCTTTAACAAAGCAATGGACACTATCTAATGCATGTTAAGTACCACAGTGGAACTATAGTACTTGTGCAGTTATTCATAACTGATTTCTCCACATCACAGGGTCAAACTAGTTTACCACAACTCATTCCCCCAGCACTTTATGTTTTACTCTCCCTACTGACTCTTGACTGGGTCCTAATCATAGTACTACCTGAAAAGAGACTGGTCTTACTTTAAAATAACCTTACACTCAGCTACCTCAGGATCAGGTACATAGTCAGGCTCATCCATTAATTTGAACAAGTTACAAAGACCTCAAAAAATAAAAGAAAGTCTCACTGCCAATTCTTGTAAAATAAGGCAATACGAAGGGATATCAAGGAAGGGGCTTACTGATTGTTTCTTTTGTCTTTTTGGGTGAACAGCCTCAACCAGGGTAAATCCTGCTCTATTCACCCTCACTCCACTCCCCTACTTTAACCACGAATCTCATCCACCCCCGTACATCTACACTTATACTTAGCCACCTTCTACACCCCTTAGAATCAGAAGTACTAATAACCCACCTTGAACTAAACACCAAAAAAAAGTATAATAATAATAGCTAAATGCATCCCACCAAGAAACAACCAGTCTAAAATTGAAAACCTTCTAAACTATCATCCACATTTAATCAAGAAACTATTATGGAGGATTTCAACATAGACTGGTACTCCTGCTCTTCCAAAAACCCATCCAACTTCATTAACTTGTACAGTTTCACCCAAATTATACTCTCCCCTACCAGAGGCAACAAAAACAATGATAAACAAACTATCCTTGACTGGACCTTAACAAATAAACCCAATCTCTGTAAACATGCTGGCTGCCTGCCAGACAGCATGAACCATCACGTGCCAACTTACCTGATTAGGGATAAAAATACTATATATAAACACATCAGGAATAAAAGAAAATTCTCTTCTGAACTCTTCCACTCCCTTCTAGAACAATGTAACTGGTCCCCATTAAAACAAGTCCCTTTAGACTCAGTAGTCCAATCCTTCAATCAAACATTTCTTAACATATTAAATGACCTTGTCCCCCCTAAGGAAGACACGAATTAAAGCAAAACAACTCCCATAGCTAACTAAAGTACCAGGATACTTTTCAAACAGAGAGACGGAGCCTGGTCCCAACATCAAGCAACCAAGACCCAAACTTCCCTACTTACCTATCATCATTTATGAAATAAGGCCAAAAAATTAATCAGAAATGACAAAATAGCTTACTACAGCACATTACAAGAAAAACACCAAAATAACCCTCAGAAATTCTAGGGAAGCATTAATCTACCACTCCACCCCCCCCCCCCACTATCATATATCCCGCTGATTGTATAGCCTCTCAATTTACTTCCCATTTCGTAAACTTTATACTGTCTCTGATAAAAGATGACAATAATACCCCCAACAGTTCCTACAGGATCCCAACCAAGCCAAAATCCATTCAAAATCAAAACAATTCAAACCAACACCATTAACTACTACTAAGACTACTAAAACCCACATCCTTTGCTGCTGACCTACTCCCCAATGAATTTCTGAGATTCACAGCAGATACCATAGCTCACCCGATATCCATAATAATTAATCATTCCATCTCAGAATAATACATACCAAAACTCTGGAAAATCTCTCATAACCCCTGCATAAAGGCTCAACTAACCTATCTAATTACATGCCCATTGCCATCCTCCCCCAGCAGGAAAAATCCTTGAAAAATGTATCCACAAACAACTCCTAGACTATTTACTAAGCACCAACCTCCTCTCCAACTCACAACATGGCTTCCAACCCAAAAACAGTACTATTACTGCTCTTATTAACTTTAATGTCAACCAACTCAGAAACAATGGCCAAATAGTTTCATCCATATTCCTTGATATGTAAAAAGCTTTTGACACAGTATCTCACCAAAAACTACTGAATGAACTGAAATCCCTAAATCTCTCCCATACAGCACTAATCTGGTTCCACAGCTGCTTAACCAACCACCAACAAGCAGTGAAGTTGCCAGTCAAAATTTTCCTCTTAATACCCATCTCAGTAGGCATCCCTCAAGGGTCAGTCCTCGGGCAAATACTCTTCTCTATATTCACTAACAAAGTCTGCACTGCTACTAACAAAGCCACCATCATACAATATGCGGATGATTCCTCCCTTATATGCTCAGCCCCAGCCTTTCCAGAACTCCTTGAATCAAATCAACAGTCCTTCCAAGACATTGAAAAATATCTCTCTAACCAACAGTAATACTAAATCCTAATGAAACAAAACTTATGATCTTCACTAAGAGTAAGTCACAAGGAATACACCCTCTTTATTATCTACTCTACAAATGATACCAGAATAGAACCCACTGACCACACTAAACTACTAGGCATTACAATTGATAACTCCCTTAAATTTGACAAACATTTGGCTCTTTTCATTAAAAAGATACACAGCAAACTCAGTTCTCTCTACTGAGCCAAACTATTTCATATCAATAATATCAAATACTCCATAGCCAGAACACACCTACTTCCTACCCTTCTATACACCTCACCTATTTTTACTAATCTTAGAAAATCTGATTTAACCAAACTCGATGCTTGTTACAATAAAATAGGTAGATTTTCCCTTGACCTCCCTTTCAGAGCTCACTGCTGCTCAGCTCTAAGGCAGTTAAACTGGCTCAAACTACCAAACCTACTTCACCTCAAAAAAAATTACTATTGTTCTCTCCTTTGTTTACCAATCTGATAACTGCCCAGCACTCAAAGACTTAGTACAGCCATACACTAACAACAGAACCCTAAAATCCTCTGAGAAACTATTATTAAAAGTCTCAAAACCAATAATTCATTTGGCAAATCACTATATTGAAATAAAATAGCCATCAGAAGTGCTCACAAATTCAAACTGTTTCTCAAAACCCACCTGAATAACAATTGGTTCTGCTCTTGTACTACACCTGGATGACTGCCCTCTTTATACCTCCAATCCAGTAGCAACACTCACTATATCTCTTTTACCTAGCACTCCTAAACACTCATCAACTATTCTTTTTTCCCCAAAAGGACCTCCGTCTTTTCTATAACTTCCAACTGTTCTTCACTCAACTACTCTCTTCCCAAAAATCGCTCATCAAAA